>NC_056751.1:526280776-526310776 GCF_019279795.1 Protopterus annectens | reverse complement strand
TCTCTAGAACATGTTTATACAGTGCATTGCGAACATCATTCTTAGTAATGTCATTTAAATGTTCTCTAATTCTTACATCATCAGCAGACTAGGGTTGCGACGGGTACCACGTGCGCCAACAGCTATGCAAATATGGTGTTGTTGTACTGGGAGTTCATCTACATAATTAACATAGGTAATTTCTTTTTAAATGGGTTTTTTGCTTGGTCATGCACTATGGAAACTTTGCACAAATTTGTTGAGTACTTACATTCTACAACTAGTTAGTTTTCTGAGATTTACTTTGACTTCTCCTTTTACATCTATTGATTTCCTGGATGGGCATGTAATCATTACTGAAAATGGGATAACTACCAAATTATATAAGAAAGAGTGTAGTAAAAATAAAATTTTACATCATAACAGCATGCAATCAAACCATGCACACTCTAATGTGCTAAAAGAACAGTTCTAAAGATATGCATGTTTAAGTGCTGATGACAGCATTATGTATGAAACATTTAAGAACCTTAAAAGTGACTTTAAATGTAGAGGCTACCATGATGTAGAAGTCAAGGCTGCCTGTGATGAGGCCCTCCAACAATGGAGGGATGCTGTTAAACCTTACTTCTCTGAGAGAGTAGTGAACAGTGAAAGCAAGATCACTGATGCAAGAGGTTCTGAATTAAGAATGTGCATGACTTATTCTATGGATGTTCAAACTATCTGCAATATTATTATGAAGAACTGGAAAATACTCGTATCTGATCATAGTTATAAGCCAGTACTTGGTAATGCACCCAAGTTTTGCTATAAGAGGAATAGATCATTAAAACAGTTACTGTGTTATAAATCCACTAATAAGCGGTTTCTGTCTCTGATAAATGTGATACATTTCCATGTAGAGACTGCAACATGTGCAAATATATTCATAGCAGTCATTCCTATGTACATCCAGTGAGTAAGAAGAGTTATGTCTTTCATTTTTATGCAGATTGCAGAAGTCAAAATCTAGTATATTTGTAATTTTGTGTGAAATGTGAATCCTTCTATGTAGGTAAGACAAACAAATGTTTGAAAGACAGAATTAGAGAACATTTAAATGATTTCAAGAATAATTATGTTTGTAATGCACTGTATAAACATGTTCTAGAAAATGACTCCAGTCATACTTTAAAGTTTTTAGTTTTGGAATTACTTACACCTAGCAATAGAAAAGGTGATCTAAAGAATAAAATAGAATATAAAGAGATGCAGTGGATTCTAGAATTACATGCAGATGGTAGGAAGGGACTTAATGGAATTGTCCCTTTAAGACCAGTTCTTAGATCATGTGACTTGGTGAGGTAAATGGGTTTAAAAGATGGTTTGTTTGTAACAGTTTTTAGATCTGATGAAGCACCTGTTTAGAAAGGCGTGAAAACACTTATCTGTGTTTATCCTTGCTGTTATGGTTTTATTTTCCTTCTTTGAATAGAATCCATGATTTTATACAGCAGCTGTCATGGCTGACTGGTTGGATTTACTTCTGTTTTTACCTTTTCCTATTTAACCAGTCTTAATCTGAGTTTACAACATTTTTCTCTGCAACATAAATCATGTCACCGATATAGTATCCTGTTGCTAGAGTTCCATTGTTTGCTATTCTGTGTCACTGATATCAGCTGGTACAATAGAAAATATACTAATTTGTTCTGTTTGTCATGAAGCTGGTTCACTGCATTCTTATATTTGTGCATTAGTAGCAGGGCCCCTTATCAATTCACTGTGATTTGTGATATGTCATTGTTAAGGTTTACAGCCATCATGAAATTAATACTCTAACGGCAGACCTATATTCCATTATTTTGTTGCAGCACTAAGAGTTATGTCATCTGTGATAATACGTTATGTCATTCAAACAGGATAACTGACATCAATTGGCTGTTGCATTTTAGTCTGAAACATCTAACATTCTACTAATTTATATAGGAAAGATATTCAGTTCTAACATATGTCTTAAATTAGTCATCACAGTACCCCAATGTCTAGGAAGTAAACAAGAGCGTTTTTGTAACACATCTGTGTCAAATCAACCAGAACTGAGAGCAAAAGCCATATTGACAGTTTTGGAGATTGTTGTTACTACCTACTGTATCATAATGGTGTTGTCTATACGTGACACTATGTGCAGTACAAGATAACATAAGTGAAGATACTTGTAAAACAGATTTTAAGTTTGTTACTGTTAAATTGCAGGCTGACTGGTGGAGTTATTCAGACCTGGTTTGTGAGCAGCAGGTGGAATACAGGGTTAAAAAAAAACAAGAAACTTCTAAGAAAGCTGCAGGTATTCATTCTATAACACAGGAAACTGTAGTGAAGGACCACCAATAGCAAACTAGTAAATGAGGCAAGAAATTAAAAAACAATGTACAGATAAAGGATAATACAGTACTAGGCAGTTAGTGAAACAGATGAGGATAGGAATATTCACTGTTGCTTGTGGTGATGGCTTTTTTGAAGACAGGAAGAGTTGAAATATCTATATCTATATATATATCTATATATATATATATATATATATATATATATATATATATATACTCATCAAGTAGCAATACATGATAATCATTGAGAACTATATTTTGTAAGAAGCAAAAAAGTAAATTACCTCATAGCAAACTGGACTAGATAGCAACACCATCAATCATAAGGCACATGAGTATTAAGTAATATGCTTCCCAGTGAAAAAGAAAAGCAGGAAATATGCCACTTGTGGTTGTAAACTGGCAATATGCACCATCATGGGGAAGAAGAAAAGGAGGACCAAAGTACATTTGTGATGATGTTTACGCAGATGGAGGAGCAGTGTAATAGCACAGGAGCTGGATGGTAATGAAAAGTTATCCTTCATTCAATACAGTTGTTAAATTTCCCCTTCTTTTGCCATGTAAGCCACCCAACTACCCAAAAGAGAAATTAAAAAAAGTTTAGCTTATTAGTATCACTTGTTTGTTTGTGTCTTTCGGCTTTTCCCGGTTAGGGGTCACCACAGCGGAACTCCGGTCCGCTAATGATTGGCAGTTGATTTTTACGTACCGGTTTGCCAGGCCTGAAGTGTTATCAATCAGACCACTACCAATATCCAATAAAAAGTTGTTTACTACCAAGATTTGTAAATGGAGTTATTCATTAGAACAGTGCTAAATATCTAAAATGAAATACGTCAATGTCCTAAAAATATTTTAGTTAAAACATCTTTCTCCCAGCTCAGCATTATTAATGTTACAATTGTGAAAAGTTTCTTTGAGTTGGGAGAAGGAATGCAGTCTTAAGCAGACTAGCTGATACATTTTAATCCCTTCACATGTTCAGCTATCTAGCAGTTTCAGCAAAATACATAAACATACACAGACCATATGTATTTCCTGGACATGCGCAGTTTGTTTACTGTTTAAAAGAATCTGCTGTCAGAGTTAAAAGTTTAGTCATGTGCACATACTCACTTCTTTCTCCGACATGCACAGGTCATTCAACATTCTTATTATTTTTGCCACAAAGCCATCCATGCATTTTAGTATTACCCATTTTATTCTGTTATATCATTTCTGTATTTTGGGTTTACATTGTGCTGCTTTTGATATCGATTAAAATTTCTTTCATAGACATTTCTGAGTTTTAAACCATAGTGCTCCCTCTAAATGGGCAGTGGTCAGTAGGGTTAAACCAGTTGAAACATTTAAATAAATATTTAAATAATTAAGTAAATGTATGAATGAACAAGTAAACAAATAAAGTACAGCCTGCATGATGCTATGTAAATCAACACTTATAAGCTTCACCTATTGTCACTGCAGTAAAATCAGTCAGTCAGCCAGTGGTAGTTACCTACAAATTGTCTCACTGGCAGCAAGTGTAGGACAACCCTGGAGTACTTGTGTTGTCATTGAACTTAATTCAGAGTTGATTAACAAAGGCTGTTGCAGCAGGGATAGTCATTAACCTAATTCTTGCAAGTGTCCAGAAGCAGAATATGATGCTGATTGTTAAGACACTTGCTGAATTTTCATCATAATGGCTGCAGTTACTGAGATTCATTACCTTCTTTCTTCCTCTGATTATCCAAGTAATCTACTTCAGAACCTGTGAAGGCATAGTGTGTGCTTGTACTCAATAGATATAGCAAATGAATTAATCCAGAATGAGGCACCGATCCATCCTAGGGTACACAGATAAGTATGCCACACACGCACACACGCGCACACACACACACACACACACACACACACACACACACACACACACACACACACACACACACACACACATATCCGCAAGCACACACCTTCAAGCAATGTGGAAGATTACCAATTAACCTGCTGCATGTCTTTTGAAGATAGGTTTTGTAAGAAAATGTCTATGTTCTTAAGCGTTCATGAGGCACATTGTTGGAGGTCATTTACAGAATATATATTTGCTGATGAATATAGAGTAATATTTTTCTCCCTTTTTATTCTTCTTCTGATTATTATCACTATCACCTGTACAGTTGTAGCAGCAGTAGCAGGTGGCACTCTATAAACATTTTTCCACAAGTTGCATTATGCATATTTGTTTAAGAAAAATGTGCTAAACATCTTCTTGACATCCTTACATGCAATGCATCCTTTTCAAGTCATTCATTTCCGAGTTTCTTTATGGGTTGGAAATGTGTAAAAACACTGAAATATTGTCAAAGAGTTAAAGCTTGACAATGAGATTGATCTACCAAGCCTTGTAACTGCTGTTAAGTTGATGATTATAAAATAAATCAGTGATAATCAAAACCTGCATCATTTGATTGCTATCAGCATTGTGTGATATAGACTTACTACTTATCTAAAGGCCTTAGAGGAATTCATCTGATTGGTAATCTCTGAAAGTGTTCAAGTACCTTAAGGCTTACTGTTAATTTCAGTGCTTCAACTCTGAACCATCTTGTGACATTTTTGTCTGACCTATTTTCTCAACTTTTTTTTTTCTATAAGGTTAACTCATAAGTATCCTTCATCCATAATAATACAATATCCCATGTTACCATCATCAAGTGTTGACAGTGAAAATGACAGCATGCCAGAGACAGCCAAGCTTTGTTTATCAAGAAGTGGTGCAGTAGGAGTGCTTTAAATCTAACATTGCTGTTTTTGCTGCTGCTAAGACTGGATGATTGCTATTGATGTTTTTCATGTATCAGCTAATCCAAACTAGACCTGTCACTATAGTGTTCAATGACAAGGTACTGGGAGGAGTGCTTTCATTTTTCCAACTGATAAAGAAGACAGGGATTGCTTTGACAGCTTTCTCTACTAAAAGTCCAGATAAAAATTATTGTAAATTCAGTTGAGTGAGGAAACACTGCTGCTGTATTCAAAATAAAGACTTCATGTAATGAATTTTAAGTCATACTGTTATTAAAACTGCACATACTGATTTGCAAGGATGAAGTGTGAAAAGCTTTTTCAGCCTATGTAGGACAGCAACACATTACAAAAGGTCATGTCTTTCTGTAAATGTAAAAATGACAACATTTTATGCATACATGTGCCTTAAATTTGTGATGATTCACAGCAACTAGATGGCATGCTGCACTGTCAGTGAGATAATGATGATGATGATGATGCATGCAGATTTTGGTGCTACTGGTAGCCATCATATCTAGTCAGAGACTCTGACTTAAAGAGTATTAAAATGATCTTGTTTCATGAAGATGCCAAGTTAACAACCTTATGTATTACATAAATTTGAAAAGCCAAAAGATGAGCCAGCAAACTGTGAGACTGAAATAATGTTTATTCAATGAAAAAACAAACCGGTTTCGGCTGATATACACCACAGCCTTCCTCAGTGTAACTAAAATTAATTGAAAATGATCCTTTTATAGATGTATTTTAATTAAGTCAAACCTGTGATTGGGTAATCAAAATTGTTCATTTAATCCTGGTGGGAATAAACCACCCAGTTTAACAATCCACTTATTTTCTTTTGTATCAAGAATGGAATGCCATCCTGCTTTTGTCTATGACCATGAAACTGAACTTGGCAGATAAATGTTTTGTAGAATGTTTAAATAAAGCACTACTTGGTTTTTTATTCCTCAAGTCACTAGTGTGTTCAGAAATTCTCAGTCTAAGTGGCCGTGAAGTTTGGCCTATGTAGAAGGCACCACAGCTGCATGTAGCTAAATAGATCAGCCATTCGCTGCTGCAATTAGCAAAAAAGTTAATGTTGTAAACTGTGCCACAGTTCTTACTTGTAAATGGTTTGGACTTAAAAACTTTTTTGCAATGAGTACAATGACCACATGGATAGAATCTTGCGAGCACCTCACCCATGAGTGTAGTTTGTACTTCTTGAGAGGATGTTCTGGAATGTGAATGTTTATAATGGTTGAAGTGTGAAGCTAGATTTCTGTCCTTACGGAATGAAAAATAGCATCTGTCTGATAGAACATTGGTTAGGTTGTGATCACTCTGTAGAATATTCCAGTGTCTTTGTACACTATTGATTAACAAATCGGAATTCCTATCATAAGTAGCCACTAACCTGATAGGTGATGGGCTGTACTGCTCATGTTGTTTATATTCCAAAAGGTCTTCTCTTTTCAGTGTATTGGCCCAATTGCTGGCCTGTAGGACATGTCCCATCTGATAGCCCCTATCCCTGAATCTGCGGGTCAGATCCTGTCTGTATTCCTGAAAAGTGGAATCCTTGGAACAAATACATCTCATTCTAATGTACTGGGATTTGGGGATATTTTTTGTTATATGAGGTAGATGAAAGCTGGATGCATGGAGGAGGGTGTTATATTGGGGATACTTCTGGAAAACTTCAGTACATAAAGTGTGATCTGATTTCCTAGAAATAGAAACATCAAGAAAAGTGATTGTGTTTACCTCAAAGTTAAAGCTACTGATGTTTTTTATGTATCAGCTAATCCAAACTAGACCTGTCACTATAGTATTCAATGACAAGGTACTGGGAGGAGTGCTTTCATTTTTCCAACTGATAAAGAAGACAGGGATTGCTTTGGCAGCTTTCTCTACTAAAAGTCCAGATAAAAAATACTGTAAATTCAGTTGAGTGAAGAAACACTGCTGCTGTATTCAAAATAAAGACTTCATGTAATGAATTTTAAGTCATACTGTTATTAAAACTGCACATGCTGATTTGCAAGGATGAAGCCTGAAAAGCTTTTTCAGCCTATGTAGGACAGCAACACATTACAAAAGGTCATGGCTTTCTGTAAATGTAAAAATGCCAACATTTTATGCATACATGTGCCTTAAATTTGTGATGATTCACAGCAACTAGATGGCATGCTGCACTGTCAGTGAGATAATGATGATGATGCAGGCAGATTTTGGTGCTACTGGTAGCCATCATATGTAGTCAGAGTCTCTGACTTAAAGAGTATTAAAATTATGTCAAGTTAACAACCTTATGTATTACATAAACTTGACCCTAGTCAAACTATTAGCACTAAATTTATTCATTCCTTACAATAAAGTGTTAGTCAGATTAATTTGCTACATTGCATTCCTTTTATTTAATATGATTATTGCTGCATGTGGATTATATATGCATTCAAGTGACATCCCCTCCTATTACATAGAAACAGGTGAATGCCTTCTAATACCTATTTTTTACTGAAATTGTGTTATTAAAATTTTCAAAATGCTTATAAAATATAACATTTTTAAATACAATAGAATAAGTGAGTAAATTCTAATAAAAATGTTTAAAAATGAAACAACTATGCAGCAATTTACAATATATACAAAGTGCCCGAGACCAAAATATTAATAATTAATACAAGTATAATCATTCTAAAAACAAATTAAGTTATATATAAGATGAAAATGCTTCAATTAGGGCTAATACTTTCAACCAAGGCTTATTCATACATTTATTAGGCTAAATTCTGATTTGTTTTACTGTTATTTCTTTGATTGCCATGTCTTTCAGGGGATAAGAAAATCTTCAGATTTTGATTCTGCATGGTTCTTCCAGTTTCTTGTAATAGTTTTTCTGGCCATAGCAATAATTGTCCAAGTTAGATAAGAACAGTCCTTTTTGAATTTTTTTATTTCCAGTAAATTATAGAACCATCTCTTTTCTTAAAATAAAGGAGTTATTCCATAAAACTTAAAAGAAATTGTGCACCTTTATCCAAAATGTATGAATCATTAAACAGTCATAAAACGTATGTGACCAGTTAGACTTAGTAAGTTTTGTTTGCATCTCCAACAATCAGAAACATTTTCTTTTCTCATTTTGGCTACCCCTACAGGAGACAAAATGCTCTAAACAAAAATTTCCAAATAAATGAGTTCCAATATAGGGTCTAAGGTGTTTTAATAGATGAAAGAACTTGTGTTTTATTTTGTTCAGTAAAAGCTACATGATATTCTTTTGTAACGAAATTCCAAAAAATTCTCATTTAGATTATATACATCTTTAGCAAGTATTGACTGTAATTTAGAAATTAAATGATCAAATTATTGATGTTTATAAATAATTTAATTTAAGATTTTCATCCATTCTGGAATCTCAATACTTCCTGAGTTAGAAGACAGAACTTGGCTTGAGTTGATGTTAAAACTTAATGTGCATAAGTTGTATCATTAAAACTAATATTGAACTCTAAGCATAAAGAGTGTATAGACTTAACCATATCTTCCTCAAAGCGTTGATACTGACAAAAAAATGACAAGGGATGACTGTATGAGTTGGTAATGTATCATTACGATTTTTTGTTAAGGAGAATGGAATAAGGGAACCAAACCTAAATCTATAATTTGAATTAACTGATATTATTTTTAAAAGACTTTAAGACTGAATTTATATAGTTAGAATTAATTAAGGAATATATATAGGACTATGATTACATTTACAAATATGAAATCAAAATGGGTTATATGATTTCATATTAAGTCTAAAGAGTTCAGTTTGTTATCATTAAACACTTGATAACATATTTTTTTCCAATTTGTTATATAATTATCGTCTAGCCACTTGGCTATAGTTTTCATAATCATTGCTTTTACATATGTTTCTATATTTGGAAAGTTCAAGCTCTGGATTTTCATGGTCTAAAATGATGGTTTTAATTTAATCTAGGATTATTTGTATACCATAGGAAGTTAGTAAATAATTTGTCAATTATTTTAATTTGTTTCTTATTTGGTGACACTGTAATAGATTGAGTTATATATAATAATTTTGGGAATAAAGTTATTTTAATAAATTGTAATCTATCTTTAAAAGAAATGAAAATTTTATTTTACAAGGTGATTAAGTTAGAGATATAATTGTTTTCATAACTGAAGTTTATAGTTTCGTCAGTATTTTTTATTCCTAAATATAATACATTAGTGGATTCTTTACATATTATATAATTATATGTATTTACTGATTTTTTTCTTATTAATAAGAAGATAGTTAGATTTAGATGTATTAAAATGTAAACTAGACATGTTTTGAACAATTTTTAATAACTTTCTCAAGCTCTTCTAATGTTTCAGAAGAATTTCTAATGTTAATAGTATTTCATCAGCAAATAGCATAACTTTAGAAATATATTTCTGATTTATCCTTAAACCTGTAATACTTGTATTTGAATTAATTAGCATTACTACTATCTCAATAGTTAAATTAAACAACAGAGGGGAAAGAGGAAAACTTTGTTTAGTTCCTTTAGTTCCATTTATAAAATTAGAAGTATATGGACCTAATTTTACATATGCTTTATTATTGTTGTAAATAAAAGTTAACATTGTAGCAAACTGAGAAGGAAAATCAAATATATTTAATACTTCAAATAGGTAATCCCAATCCAATGAATCAAATGTCTTTTCAATATCTAGACTAATAAATAAAGATTAAACTTGTCTAGTGTTCATCACATCTATAAAAGTAATTAGTCATTTAATATTATCAGAAGCTTGCTTTTTATATATAAACCCAGACTGAGCTAGACCAATTAAATCTGGTAATATTGTTTTCATTCTGTCAGCTAATACAGACATAAGCATTTTTAATCTACATACAGCAAACAGATAGGTCTAGATGAAGAGAAATTCATTGGGCCTTTACCTTCTTTTATAATTGGAGTAATTACGGAAAAATTCCAGGAGAAAGACAATTGATCTAGATTGTGTACCTTTAGCATGACATTATGTAAATTTGTTATATTTTTTGAGGGAATAATTTATATAACTCTGAGATAATACCACCATTTCCAGGAGATTGATGAGATTTTATTTTTTATTATTATTATTATTTTTATTAACTTCTTGTACAGAAATAGGTTGCAATAGAATATGTTTTTGTGAGGAAGATTTTTTTTTAATTAAGGATTGATATATAGTTGCTATTAAATACTTTTATCTGTTTAGTACCCTTTGCTTCAGAGATAAATAATAATTTCTGAAAATTTCCAAGATATCACCAACATCTGAATTTAACTTATGTGTTATAAAATTTTTTAAATTCTTTAATATTGTTATTATTTATTTGAATGTGATTATTTTTTATATGTTTTTAATGTGTTTAGGAGATTTTGAATAGAATGCAATTTTTATTTTTCTAAAGCTAATTCAGTCTTATGGAATAACAATTTGTTATGTCTATTATTAAGGGTTTTTATTTCTTCCTTATGAACTCATAATTTGTTCTCTTATTTTTTCCTTTCTTTTAATTTTAATTGGATATCTAATATTTCTTTATTCCATTCTTTTAATTTGTGTTTATACCAGAACATAGTTCTACCATAAATATATGATTTAAACAAGCCCCAAGCCATTATTAAATTAGAGCTAGGAGTAGCTATCTCTTCAAATAGCCATGTTTTATATTCTTTCATTTTGGTAATATATGCTGGAATTCTGTAAATATATGTCAGTCCTTTAAAATCTATTCCTATATTTAAAATTAATGCATTAGAAAGGGGGGCATGGCATTATACTGAAATTGGTTATTTTGGAAATTATATCTTGAGAAATCAGTAATTTGTCAATTCCTGTTTGTGTACCATACTTGTAAGAATAATGTGTGAAATCTAAAGAACTTCTATTTTTGTAATTAAATGTATCTTCTACTTTTATAATTAAATGTAATTTTAACATTAAATACTATTTCCATGTTTTAAAAGATTTATCAATTATTAATTATAAAATCAAATTTTTTAGCTAACTTGACTTCCATTCCAGGAAATCACTATAGATTGACCAAGGTCCATATTCTATTTCTATATTTTATAATAACTAATGTGAGAAAACCTTTTTTTCTTCATTCTACAATGAAATTTGAGGCATATGAATCCATTATTTCAATAAAATAGCTACTCCTCTTTTTTTTTTGGTTTAGAGAAGATTGAGCTAAGGTTATGTATTTATTGAATTTTCAAAACTGATTATCATTTCCATAAGAAAAAATATGTCTCTTGGAGGAATTCAGTATGAGGTTTGTATAATTCTAAATATTTTAATAAGTTAGCCCTCTTTTTAGGATTATAAACCAGTAACATGTAATGATAAGTTCAAATCCATAATAGAGAATAAAGGACACGAGTTTTATAAATATTATGTATAATAATGTAAAGAATAAACAATAAAAAATGCATATATGTGAACTTGTGTTTGATTTATGTATGAAGGAAAAGGTCTCTGAAAAAAAGAAAAGTAATAATAATAAAAAATACATTTTCATTCCAAAAAAAACATATATGGAATAATTATAATCCCTAGCCTTTAGTTCAGAAAAAAATCTCAAGAATAACTTTTTCTAATAATTTCAGAAATAAAAAAGGAAACATATTAAAATCATATTATGTGAGCTCTGCAGTAAAAGACTAACATATTGAAATTTAAAAATAGTTTAATTGTCTATATAATAGAGAAAGTAACAATTTATAAAATAAAAAGTATCAATAAATTAATTAAATGCTTATCTTTTCTCTCCTCTAACCTTTAAATGAAAGTTAGTATTTATATTTTCAAATTTTCAAATTAATGCTTCTTTCTTCTTTCTTTGCCTATTTTATCATTTTTCTTTTCCTTTTTCTCACTAATATTCTTTTATTTTTTTATCTTTCTTCTTTCCTTCTTTTCCTTTTTACCCTTCATTTCTCCTTTCCTACTTTTATTCATTTACCCCTCTTTTCTCTTCTCTTTTTTCTTTTCATTCCATTATCTTTTCCATTTTCCTTCTTTCTTCCTTTTCTACTTCTCGTTCTCTTTCTTTTCCTTCTGTCTTCGCTCCTCTTATAATACAATTCCAACAAATACATTAAGAAACATATGCATAGTATAATACCTTTGTTGTTCAGGTTTATCAATACCAATAAGGTTAAACTTTATAACAAAAAGTAACCAAAAAGTAGCACCTTCTCAGGGTAAAAATGTTTCAAGATTCATCCATATCTTGGTAGCTAAACCCACAGAAAAGGTGTTAAATGTAACAATCCAAAGCATCTCTTTCATTAGGATAGATGTAGCTAAAGTCATTCAAGATTAGAAAATCAAACAACAGAAAAAGCTCAGTAACTTTTGTAAGAGAACAATATCAATTTCTGAAATATAATTTATACATTGCCTACAGACATGAGCATTTAATTGATTTGGTAACTTATTGCAATCATTAATAATTCAAGGCTTCCTTATATTCGGGTCTATACTAGATTGTTGAAATCTTTTTTCATCTATAGCTTATTCATCAACCCCTAGCCATTGAAACTAACTTCAGCAACACTGACATTTTTTTTCAGGGTAAGTCACAAATTGGCCAACACCACAACTTTGCCCTTTTCCCCACTGTAGTGCGATCTCAGAGTTGGTATAGTTAGTATAGTTAGGGGGAGTATGGGGAATGAAGCCCCCCACTTGAGTTGGTTTGATTTAGTGTGATGTGTGATTGCTGGGGTAATGCCCAATTGGTTACTTACCCTATAAAAAATGTCAATGCTCACTGAAGTTAGTTTTGATAGCTAGAGTTGATGAATAAGCCATTGATGAAAGAAGATTTCAAAGATCTGATATAGATCTTAATATTCAATAAAGGTACCTGAAAATTTCTTTGTCTAGTGTAACAGTCTGACATGCTATTTTGCTAGATAAATGATGACATTCTCACTGCTTGCTATTTTAGTATAACAGATTTTCAGAAGATAAGCAGTAATGAAATAAAGCCAGCCCATTACTACTTATATTTATCTATTCTAGATTATTGTTTGTGAATCTAAAGTGTAAGTCTATGGGAAGCATCACTGAAGTTATAAAAGTAAGGAGTGACTTTATCTTTTATTTTTTGTTTAATGTTCCATAAAAAGCAGTTAATGAGATATTAAGTAGTCTCGAGGTTAGGAGGTATCATATTATGCACTTCTTTAGAGGTATACAAATGATGGTATATGTCTCATATTATTTTATGAGATTTTCCCTCCTAAATACAATGGAAACACGATACATACTGACAAACAATCTATGTTTCATATATAGTGTTAGCAAAAAAGTGTAGGACCAGACTTTGAGAAAAAAAAAACATTATTTGTACTTGTTCAAGATACCAGATTTTATAAAGGAAACAGTAATATAAAGCAACATCTAAAACAGAATGTACAATATTGTGAATATCATCCTGAGCCAGAAATTAAAAAACATGAAAATAACTCAAATGCAAAATTAACAGCTTCATTCAAATAGTGACCAAATTTCTGTGTCTGTTTACATTTTAAAGATATCTCATTTAAAACTGACAAGCATGGATAACTTTGCTGAATTACATAAAAAACATCAAACATAGTGCACGATAACACCATACTCATGTATTTCTTACAGCTGTAACCTATAGTTTGGTCTCTGTCAGAATCAGGAGCTGTGTGATAATTACATGGCTCTGTGCCATTGCAAATGTGTTAGAACCTGATGATCTCCATTTACATGTGCTCAGAATATTTATCCAAATCTGTAACACTGCTGAATTTCAAGTAACCACTATATTTAACACATGTAGTGATTTATTTTGATTTTAAAGTGGAAACAGTTCACAAATAAACCACTGCTGAAGTGTGATGAATTTTAGGAAATCAAAGTTCTACAAGAACTATGTAAGAAGTGCTTGGAGTCGCAACCCAAACCCTCCCTCTTCATTTTAATACTTATGAATATGCATACAGTTCCTTAAATATAGGGGGAAGAGGTACGTGCAAGATAAACAACTGCCAAAACTCAAATTTCAAAACCTAGCTTTTCAAAAGAAAAGTAAAACTGTAAACCATCATTATATCCAAACACATAACAGACTTTCTTATCAAATGTATGTCAAACCACCAAGCCCATCCCACCAACTCCAAGTTAAAGAACATCCAATGCTGACTACACAGTCATAAGTAACATAGAAGCATCATAGGACACAGAACATTAGACTAGAAAGCCGATATAAGTAAACACCAGACAAAGGTTAAAAAATCTCCAAACATCTCCATCACTGCAATCTCTCCCCTAAACAAAATCCACACTAATGCAATGCATGATGCACCAACAAGCTCACAAACACAATCATGCAAGATCAGACCTGAAAGCAAAATCCTAAGGCACTCATTATTATGTCTAAGAGTACAACCCTCTTTATGTAAAACAAAGTAGGATGATATTTAAATAAACATAATAAAATGAGGTACTTGTGTCAAAGCCATGAAAGGGAAGTAAAAGGAAGTATTACCATTATGCTACTAAAAGCCCTCCCACACACACTCACTTTTAAAGTTTTAGCAATTAAAAAAAAAAAAGCAGAAGTGATAAGGAAAACAGAATAAGATAGGAAGAGAATATTACAAAAAGAACATTCCAATGCATTTTATGACAGTTATAAGAAAAACAAGTGGGAAAAGAAATCACTGAGATAGTAGATGGTATTTATTAAATGAAGGTATAGGAAAGCCAACAAAATTTATACAAAAGAGGAAAGGGGTTAGTAGTTCACTAAAGAAAGTATTAATAACAGATTGCTTTATGATTATTTAAGAACATTATTACAGAAGCTTATATATGACATATAGAATAAGGTTATAATAAGTAGAAGAAAAAGACTTTACCTTCATAATACACATTAAAAAAGGATATTTTCATTAAGTGTTCAGTTCCTTTAGTTGAAAAAATACAAAATGTATAGAATTAAAAGTTTGCAGTCTTCTGGTAGATATATCTTTGGATCCAGCCAGGTGGATTTCTCTGAGGCTGTCTTAGGGGTAGATGAAATCCGATCCATATCTTCAGAAAAATATATGATATTATTATTTTTGATGAAGGCAACTGCTTCCTCTTAAGTGTTAAAAATTCTGATACGAGAAAACAAATTAAGCTTTATTTTAGCTGGAAAAAGTACTTGAGCTCTGATATTATTTTGTTTAAGTAACTTAATTAGTAGCCAGGTTTTCTTTCTTAGTTCCATTGTCTTAGTTGAATAGTCATTGTCAAATCTAATAGTTGAGTGACCAAATTTCACAAGACCTTTTGACCAAGCAGATTTAAACACAAGTTCTTTATCCAAGCAGGAGAAAAAGTTCATTATTATTGACCAGGGATGAACAGGAGGGACTGTGGAGAGGGGTTCATCAATTGATCTGTGAACTCTTTTGATGCCAAAAGATAAACTTTCCTGAAGGTTAAGAGTCTTAAGTATCTAAGATGTCAAAAAGGAAACCATATCAGAGCCTTTTGTTTTTTCATGTAAGTCAAAACTGTTTCTTCTGTCAAGATTTCCCAATTCATCTGTTTTTTCCACTAACCAGGTATTATAATTTTTAATACATTCTGTTTAAGAGACATTTTATTTGAGTCTGGTATCAATGTCAGGCAATGCATTTTCAAGGTCTGATACCTTTGCATGTAGCTGCTGATATAAGTCCTTAAGAATATTGGTTTGCTTAAAACTGTTTTCTTTCTTTTACTTCCAAAAGGTTTTCTTGAAATCCATATATCTTTATCTCTATCTTAATGTATAAATTCTGTGGAGTAGTCATCACTTGCTGTAGTTCTTTCTTAAGGGAAGAGTCTGTATGATTATTCTTTGAGTTGCTCATGCTTTCTCAGTGAAAAATTTGCATCCCAGAAGAATTTTGGCAGGAAATTTTTAACAAAACAAATCCAAAATTGAATATATTCTAGCTGAAAATTTTAGAAAATATTTAGAAAAAAAAATAATAATGATTTTAATAGAAATTTTTGGCTAATTATTTGATTTACTGTAGAGCCTAAAAAAGTGACCTCTTGGCTCTACCCTTCTCATTTCTAGGATCTAGGATGTTTGCTCGAGTGAGAAAATGACCGAAACCCAAACGGCCGGGCATACTTATAAGAAAGTGCTTTTCACCGAAAAAGCACTTTTGCGTAAGTATGCCTGTTGCCAAGGCTTTACTACGGTACGGGTAAGGGAAATTTCCCTTTTCCCCACTGTACTGTGGTTTCAGAGGGAGAATATTAAATTAGGGGGGGTGTGGGGGGCACAGCCCCCCTGCTAAAATTTAAATGTAGTGTTTTATTTTTTTTTTGTAACACGCTTTAACGAAAGCGCTTTCATTAAAGTGTGTTCAGTTATTATGGATTTGGATGTTTTCTCACTCGAGCAAATGTCCTAGATCCCATTTCTAATACCTGTTTGTGATCATTGATGAAAATGTGCAGCCAGATTCAATAAACTGTGAGAATTCCATTGAGAATGTAACTCTGTTACAATCTACTGGATTCTCCAAATTCATGCATATTGATGACATTGAGTGGAGATGCAGAGCTGCAGAACCACTTTTGCTCCACATTATTTAATGCTGATAGTATTTAAAGACTGGTGGTAATCCAAATGTTAAAATGATTGGTGCTCAGATCATCTGAATTGATACACCAATGATTTAAAATCTGGTCCTAGAATATACACGTCTAATAATGATTCTTGCATATTTGTAGAACTTTCTGGAGTTCTTTCATATTTTTATAGTTGAGCAAGCCAGAGAGCCCTCTTCCCAAGTATTGTCAGCGAAGACCCCAACTCAGTTACAGTTTATTAAGGCAGAGGGGTATTGAACTTACAATTATTATTCTGTTGATACAAGATTTGACATAGGTAAATAATGTATGTTTCCTGAGATGTAGATTGGAAGATAACACAGAAGATTAAGTTTTAATGAATACCATGCCATGAGGCAGTATTTAAAATGAGTTTCCCCCAAGCCTTCAGATCACAGAAATTAGGGCATCATGTCATAGGATAACAAAGCAATGTCAGCAGAATATAATAATAAGAAGAGCAAGAAGGAGCCCAAAAGATGCTTCAAAACTAATAAGCGCAGTGGGGGGGGGGGGGTACATGATAAAAGTAAAGACGCTTTCATATATTTTGCTGAAAAGATTTCAAGCCTGCATAAACTAAAGCACTGCTGGTGATTGCCTCCTGGGTTAGTAAAGTAAAACTATATTTTTTGTCTGTGACTGCTAGAGCTCCTTTCTGTTTTACCTACTCCATTTTGTTTTCTCTTTTAAGAAATCTGCTTGGCCTGGTGATTTTGCTTTATGTGAGAGGCAGACACTTATTTATCGATGCTGCACATTTCACATTTTTTTTCCATTGGTTAATTGCCTCTTGAGTGATACTTAAATAATAGCAAATTTCTGGCCTATTGTCTTTTGCTGAAAAGATTTCAAGCTTGCATAAACTAAATCTGCCCACCCCTACTGTAAATTGAGCTTAATAAGCTCATCCCTTTCCACACACAGCTACACCAATATATTTTTAGCCCATTGGGAGGAACATATGTTGTTTAGTAAAACATTGTTTATGGAGCATGTAGTATTTTATCGGCGATTTGTGGATGACATCTTCGTTTTACGGAAAGGGACATTAGCACAATTACAATCTATGTTTACAATGATGAACAGTTTAACTACTTTCCTCAAGTTTACAATGCATTTCACTGAGCATAAAATTGTGTTTTTGGATTTGTTTATTGAAAGGTTACCTAATGACATCATTAATACAGGGGTATTTTGCAAGGCCTGTCACTGTAATTCGTTACTCATGAGAACAAGCATGCATCCAACTTTCATATTCAGGAACATTATGAGAGGACAAGCAATTAGGGCCTCCAGGTTAAACCCTATGGATATAGGGTTTGTTGATGAATTAGACAGCTTGACTAGAAGGTTGATAGATAGGGGGTATAATGTGAATGAGGTCAATCAACATCTAGATGAAGTACACAATCTACGTTTAACTGTAGCCAGCCCTTACTTTGGACCTACTTATCCCAGTGCCACTGGGGATAAAAAGATTGATCACTGTGTCAAGTTTTCTACTACTTTTTTGTCTGATCAATTTGAAATTAAGGAGATAGTTAGTAAGTTCTGGGGAGTCCTGCAGGTCGATGATGACCTTAGGCAGATTGTAGGTGAAGCTCCACATTTCCTTTTTAGGAATAAGAACAATTTGAAAAGGATGTTGTGCTATCCCAGACTGGATAAACATCTTATGAAGGCAGGATGTACTAGACCTTGTGGTCACTGCAATTTTTGCTCTTTTATAGACAGCAATGTGGAGTTTTTTCATCCTGATATGCGAAGAGTTTTCTATACTAAAGTGGAGGCGAATTGTATGACCGTACATGTTGTCTACTTAGCAGTGTGTCAGTTGTGTTCCTCTTTCTAAGTTGGTAAGACCAATCACCCACTTAGAGATAGGATGAGGGAGCACAACTATCACATCAGGAAAGGCACGCTGCATAATGCTTTAGCTAAACATGTGGTCGTGCATGGCTATGACCATAAGTTTCTGTTTAGAGTGTTAGAAGTTATCACCCCAACTCAGAAGGGTGGTGATATCAGGACTTACACTGAAGGGAAAGAGAGTGATTGGATAACACTATTGAGGGCTGATAGGGGATTAGGTTTAAATGAAAGGGCATCCATTAAACCTAGGCTGAGGCAGTGTCGGCACGTGAAGTGATTATATGTAATTCATTTTTTAATATGAGTATGCCTATGTTATGCCCTTATGCCTCAGAGTTTTTATGTTTTTAATATATGGAATTTTCTTCATGTACTATTCATTATTTTTTACATATATATTTTTTGTATGATATGTTTTAGTTATTTTATGCATTTATACTTCTGTAGTGTGTATCTTTAGTTTTTTGCAATCTGCTATGCCTTTAAATAGAATCCTGTATTGGATCAACTTTTTGATAGGTTAATTGTTTAATTGTATCTGTGTGCTTCCAATATATAATAAGTCTGCATTAGTTGTTTGTTTCATGGATCTGAAGAAGCTAATACAGTGAAAGCGCTTATCCGTTTGTTTCTGTCTGCAATAAATACGTGGATTTTATATCTTGGATTTATCAATTTTTGTTATTTTCTCACTCTCACTCCTGCTCAGTATAAGTTCTTTATTTATACTTCTCTTTATATTTTTTCTGAGCAGGGGCATTTACCTGTGAAGCAGCATCTTATTTGACTTTTTCACTATTGAATTATTGATTTACCTTTCCTTATGCTTGCATTTAAAAGGGAATTTTTGCCTCTCATTGTCTGTTCTACTGATTTACTTGATCTGAATTCATTTTCTAGCTAGCTGTTAGACAAAGTAATGTATTTTTATACTCTAGCAAACACTTATTTTTGCATCAAGAGGTCAGTGGACTTTCTATCTAGTGCACCCGGAGGTAGTCTGGTCTGTTTAGGTTGAGGAAACACTTGAGATTTCTGCATCAAGAAAATAAGCATATTTTGTGTCTCCATTGCTTTTTTTTTAATTGCATTGTATTTGATCACGGCATTTTTTCAGATTTTTTACTTTTGTGACTGCATATTTTCCACACTTGTTTTCAAGTGTTATAAAAAGCAAGATAGAAACCATTAAGACCCACAACTGATTTATTGATTTAGCCCTTTTGTCTCACAATAGAAACGTCACCAGAATCAGGATTCTGATGAAGTTTCTATTGTGAGATGAAAGTGCTAAATCAATAAATCGGTTGTGGATCTTACTGGCTTCTATCTGGCTTTTTATATCAGTTTGTGGTTGGTGTGTGATTTTCATACAGTTTGTTTTCAAATGTATTTTCGGCCTAGATAGCATAGTCTAGATTCGGACCTGCTGAATCTAGCCTGTTTTTGTTACACTCAAGCACTAAACCAGCCATCTTACATTAAGAAAGGCTTCCTTGCTCCCCTCTGGCAAAAGAGTGTGAATCCAGCTTTGTCTGAGCTAGGTTTGCTACAGGAAGAATCATTGTGTACTTTCCTATTGGTAGATTAGCTTAAAACTGTTTAATTTTGCCTGTATTTAAGCCTTCCACTTGCTTATCACTGCACATCACTTGACTAAGGTTAACACTGCCTTGTATAGATGCAAATACCTTGAAACACACTTTTCCCTAGACAACTGTCAGTGGAACCCTCACAAGCTTCTCTGTTACACTAAAGACAACTTAGTTGCTATCTGAGCAGCATTGCCACACCTATCATCCACAACCCTCAGTTTAACAACTCTTGATAGTCCTAGCACAAAAACGGGTCAATCTAGTCCACTGCTTTCCCTAATAGATTAATAGTCCTTGCACAAAAACTGGTCAGTCTAGCCCACTCCTTCCCCTAATAGCTTATATGGTAAAAATCTGCTATAATGGACAGTTTCCCATCATTTCTATGGCCAGCCTGATTGACATAGAAATACTGAGACAATGTAGTAATTGCCTCATGTATACTGACAAGTTTACGCCTAAAGCAAACAAATACCCTATGTGAGAGATGTAAGTACACTATGAAATTGGAATCACATCTCTCATGTAGCAACAAACTAGATATCAAACAGTTTGACAGTACACACTCTTCACCTCTCATACAAAATAAAGACTACACATAGACCCACATATCTGGAGGTACTTACTGGAAGTCTACCAAAAGTTCAGAGACCTTCCAAATGTAAACTAAGTTCCCACACTCTTACTCAGATAGAAACTACTACACCTAATAAGACATCTGTCATATCATGCATGCACTAAAGTCACAAGTATTGTTATGACTCAGCCATAGTTTTCATGTTGGGGTGAATGACTTGAGATGTAACTCTATGGACTATATGAAGATATGATGAAAGACATGACTGAATTCTCAGACTATGTGTTCTAGGCAGATATGACCCTAGTTTTAAGCAGCATTCTACCTTCTTACAGGTTGGTGCCACATTATAAACAAATATTATCAACTTCAACAATTGGCCAGTATCTATCAGTTTGGGGTGACATGGTCGACAGGCCATGCTGCTTTGCCAGAGATGGGCTCCACCTGTGTCCTCTAGGCTTTCAGCTACTGGCAAAGGTGCTTGCCTCCCTCATAGTGCTTTTTTAGGCAATGTCAAAACAAGAAAATGTTCAGTTTAACAAATTCCACCTGAGGCAAAGTCAAGGTTCTGCTGCTTAATGCTAGAAGTTTAAACATGACGCTATCCTCCCTGGAAGCACTCCTCTCCTTGGAGGATGCTGACATCTGTGCAGTCACTGAGACATGGTTCAAGGCCACTGAGTGCACCCTGGCCATGCAAGGCTACAGTGTCTTCCACATGTTCAGACCTCAAAATAAGCAAGAAAGAACCAAAGATGGAGGGGTGTCCATCTTCATTAAAGCTAAGTACACCTCAAGACTGGCCAAACAGTATGACTGTCTCAATCTACTCCATATCCAATTAACTCTAGGCAAAATATCCTACCACACCATTGCTAGCTATATGTCCCCCCACCATGAACCAAGAAAAGCATATTCATCTGCAGGGGTAACATGGAAGAGTTTTATGACTTTAAAATACATTGCATAATAATCAGTTCAGTCTTGAATTCATGTACAAAACAAACAGGAGGGAGAAACAGTATTTGGATTTAGAATTTTTTGTGGATGAAAGTTCAGGTTGGCCTATAAACCTTACATCAAGGACACGGCACCCCCTACATTTATTGGCATCATTACCATATGGAGAGTTCCTACGAATAACTAACAACACCTCAAATAAGAATGAGTTGACATGTGATTTCAACATTGTCAGGAACAAACTTTTAAGAAGAGGATATCAAAAAGATGCTTTGGCAGCAGCAGAGAGTAGAGTCAAAAGAAACTTAGGGCTCCCCCACCAATCGACAGTTGGGGTAGAGAGAGCCACCAGGGGGAGGATAAACTCCAGTAAGGAGGAAGAAATTTAAAAATTCCCTATTTTTTTGTTAACAGATATTCCCCATTTTCAGATGTTTTAAGGGAACTGGTGTACAGGTATTGGCCAATATTCCTCAATGATGAAAAATATGGGGACATTTTTCGTGAAAGGGTAACTTTTTCCTATAGTAGGTCAAGGAACTTAAAATAATTGTTGTTGATTGTAAATTGCAGAGTAAACAAGGTAGGAAGGGAAGTTTCCCTTGTGGGAAATGCATTATTTGTGGAAAAATCAAGAATTTGGATGGGGCCAATATCAATGGCAAGATTTATAAAGCCAGGGAAATTTACACCTGTGAATGAAGGGGAATTATCTACATCATAGGATATGGATGCTCCACAGTGCAATGGTATATTGGACAGATGAAGAGAGCTGTCAAGAAAAGAATTATGGAGCACATGGGTGACATTAGAAGGGGCAGAATGGAAAGTCTAGTAGCGGCACATTTTATCCATTCCCATGATGGGTCAGATGAGTCTCTCTTTTTTAGTGTGCTAGCCAAACCCAAATCACAGAAAGGAGAGGTGGATATTAGTAAATTATTACAGTTAGAGTCCAAACGTATTATTAATTTTAGGACATTATATCCTAGAGGTTTAAATATGGAATTAGACATAAATTTCCACAATTTTTGAACTCGTTTGAAGTTTCATGTGTTTTAGATATAGGTTAAAATTATCAATAAAAATGTGCACACAATTGTTTTTCAATAATGCTTATGATATGCTGGAATACGTATTTCACTTTTATAGTTTACCATAGGGTTATATCAATTTTTGTAAAAAACATCATAAATGACACCTATTTAAAGTGATGATGGATTTACAGTTATAAAATCATAGGATCATTTATTTACAAGTACTATGGTATATATTTAATTAAATGAATTTTGTATTATCATATTGTATGCATTTTCTGTGTGAACAATTTATTCATTTGTTTTTATGATATCCGCTATGAATGAATTAATATTAGATACCCTTAATATGAACTAGAAATAATAAATATGGTCAAGTCATGAGATATATGTTACGGACACTTTAAGGCACTGACTTTGTAAAGGAGTTAATTGAACGTATAACTAAATAATTAATGGAATTATGATGTATAAAAAAGGCTGCTTGATGTAACACTTTATTCCTTGAAGGCATAAGCCAAGGTACTGGAAACATCAGTAAAGTTTTTTATCTTATCCTGGTGTTGTGTGTGTTTTGACATATATGAGCGGAAACATGTTTGCTCAGATGTTCCTGGAATTTGTTAATTCAAATGCTTTGAAACAGATAGTCTGCACCCCCACAAGGGTCTCAAATATCCTAGATATAGTAGTCACCAGCATGGGGAGTCACTGCACTCCCACCTGTGTGACACCTTCCATGGCAAGGTCATTCAAAGTAACTATTGGACCCGACACCCCCACAAGAGCAAAAATACTGAAAAACTTTCCAAAGCTAACTTCAGACTACTAAACGATGGAATAAAAAGTTTGGTACCCCCACGCACTCACAGACAGCAATGAGTGTTATGCAGAGTATTCAGATGCCCTGTGAAAACACTTAAGCAGCTGTTTAGAGTCGGCTGCACCTGACTGTATCAAAACCAGATCCTCCCAAAAAAACAAGCCACCCTGATTGATCTCAAATATAAACAGGTTATATAACAAGAGGAAGAAACTGATGTCTAAAAATAAGAGGGAACTGACTCACCAGAGGAAGAAATCCCTCCTCATCTTGAACAAGCCAATCTGAAATCTCATGAAATCCTCTAAAGCTAAGTATGAAGCTAAAATAGTGTCCCTAACTAAGGATAATTATAAGGCATTCTTTAATTATGTCCAAAACCTAAAAGGGAATGTCCAGTTTTGTGCAGAAATGGTGAAAGATTGTGCCACTCATACTGCATTGGAGGAAATCGCCAATCTGCTAGCTAACAGATTTGGAGCAAACTTCACACCCCCCCCGCCCCATTGGCCATAATCCAAAGCATATCTGACACCAGTCCTCTGCCTAGTATCTCTAGAGATCGGGTCTTATCTGTGCTCTCCAAGGCCAAAAACATTGCCTCAGTGGTACCAGGTAACATCCCACAGTGATTATTAAGCAATTTGAAAGAGGATCTAGCAGACGCACTTAGTGATCTCTTTAACCATAGCCTGAGAACTGGCTTTGTTCCAGCTGAGTGGAGAACAGCAACAGTAATCCCCTTGCACAAAGGAGGGGGTCATCAACAGACCCTGGAAACTATAGACCCGTAAGTCTAACCAATCTTATCTGCAAGGTCATGGAAAGATTATGGATCTTATCAACAAGGACATAGATGACCTTCAAACTCTAAAGCCAACCCAATTTGGTTTTGTTAAGGAGAGATCATCTATATTAAACCTAGTGGACTTCTTCAAAAAAGTCACCAAAGCCCTGGATGAAGGTAAGACAGTGCATACCTCCCAATCTTGATCTGGCTAAGACTTTTGACACAGTCCCCACTCAGGAATCATTCAAAGGTCTCTCAGCTAGATTGCACATCTTGTTGCTGGTTATGATATTCTAGTGGCAGAAGGACTGTATACTGAAAGGCATAATAATGTGGCAAGACTCTTGCACTGGAGATTGTGCAAAGATTATAAAACTGAAGTAGCTGAAAAAAACATTGGAAACTTGAGCCACAAAGCATAATGGAAAATGATGATGTTTATATCACATGGGATCACCTGTTACCAACAGTTCAAAAAATAGATGCAAGAAAACCAGATATAGTAGTCCACTGAAAGAAGACAAAAGTAGCATTGATTATTGAATTTGCTACACACAGTGACTACAGTGTCTTGCTTACAAAGAGACACAAAGTCATAAAATACCAGGATTTGCATGCAGAAATGAGGACAATGTAGAAGAAGGATACCCAGACAGTTCCAACAGTAGTAGAAGCAATGGGTCTTCTAAAAAAGAATTTACAGTCATACTTTGATGTTGCTGACACATGTAACTCCATATGAATTGCAGGAGTCAATAATGTGCACATTGCAGGTGATGTGGAAAGCACTTTTGGCTAACATCAAAGATTGAAACAATGTTAATTTCATGAACTTTAATCATGCTTTGACTTAGGAATGGGGTCCATTCCCATCGTGGTATTAGAAACCCAAAAGAATTGGAGAAATTGAAAAAGGCAACATCATTTTACCTTCTCCGTACTATCTCTATAATAATTTTCTCTACCCAATCTGCTATATTTTTGGCATCAGTGGTGATAAAAGGATTGAGCAGAATTAACAATCCTCGAGTACTTCCTGTTCCTTGTTTTGGTGATACTATAATTTTAGGGAGTTTCACACACTCTCAGTTGCAAATCTATTGAAAATCTATGGTTCTCTGTTGTGTTTACATTTAGCACCTTAACAGGAAAATTTGCTATGTTCCTATAAGATTGATGTTACTGTACGTGGATCATGGTTAAAGAACAATCACTGGAAATCAGTTTTGTTAGGTTATAACTGTTTTTACTGTAACAGATATTCTAACAAAAATCAGGTGGTGTTATTAAGATAGGGATTAAAGAATGTTATGAGAGCTTTGATTATTACATGTTTAATGATAACAACAATATTTCAGATTGTGTAACTGTGACAATAAAGACAGCCTGGAAGTTATAACAATTGTTGATATGTATAGACCAAAGTCAAGTGCTGATGACCTAGAGAAATTTGTGCATTTCTTGCATGAAACACAGGATGGGAGAAAAGTAGTGGCTTGGGACTTACATTTACCAGAAACAGTCTAGAATATAATTAATTCAACAATATTAGTAAGGAAATTATTTACAATGTATGTTCAGGAATAGCAATTGCTTCAGATTGTAAAAAGCTTACCAGGGAACAGAACATATTAGATTTTGTATTCCTAAATAAATTACTATTACTTTATGTCAAGTTTTGTTATCATTGATGTGCAGTGATCATGAGGTGATAAAGGATAATTTACTGCTAGATAATTCTGCCAAACTGAAATCTAAACCATTGCACAGAAGATTAATAACAGATTATATGGAAGCAAGACAATTACTATGTAAAACTAATTGGAGTGATGTGTTCAGTAGAAAAAAAAATGCAGAAGAAATTTGGAAGGTTTTGAATGAAATATTGTTTGAATACAAAAGTTAAATAAAAATGTTTAACATTTGGATCTAGGCACACAAAATCAGGAAGATATATCACCATAAGAACAAGATACTTGATAAAGGTGACAAGCAAAAAATATAAGAAATAGAAAAGAGGTTGAACTATGGCTTTAAAAAAAGGAAATAAGCAAGCTGGGCAGACAAATTAAGCATAGTGCAAGACAAGCCCTGGAATTCAATAAACTTTGTGTAGGCTTTGCATAAAGCCTATATAGGGATTACATTTTGTGCAGTGAGCAGCAGCACTTAATGAATATTCATGCTGTGGTTCACCTTCAAATGTAAACAAGTAGGGTTTTGTGGTGGCCATCAAACTGTGTAAAGCAACACAGGTAGTGAACTTAGTTAAAGCATGGCAAACTGGATTAGTGGGATTGCACAGAATGCCACACTGACCACAAGGGTTTTTCATATATTAATGTATTATGTTGTGGGGAGGAGAGGACCAGACAGTGTATGTGTACACTCCAGCATACTGGGCTAGCGAGACTGCATAGAATGCCACACTGACCACCAGGGTTTTTATATATTAATCTTTTATGTTACAGGGACAGGACAGGACAGTGTATGTGTACACTCCAGCATACTGGGCCAGTGGGATTGAGTGGAATGCCACATGGAGCATCAGGGTTTTTCATATATTAATCTATGAGTTGCAGGCACAGGACAGGGCAGTGTATATAGTGCTGAGTATTATGGAATCCCATTCCAGGCAGTCTGTACAAGTTGTGCCAATGATCTGTAAGGGTGCATGGACTGATATTTATAAGAAACAGTCATGGGAAGTGTATTTTTTGAATAGGGACATACAGAGTAAATTTAAGGTTGAACACTGGGAAGGAGGACAGGTGAAACATTGTAAGGGACTGCACATGAGGAAATGTAAAATGAAGACAGTTGCAGCAGGACCACTAATCACATCTCCATAAGGCATAGTTAAGACTGCACAGTGACAAATGTATATGATGGGACTATCACACAAGGTGACATAACAGTTAATGATGTCTGTGTAACATAAGTATTCAGACATGAACAATGGAGAGGACATGTATTATGGATGTTAAATACAGTTGGGGTTGGATGCTTATTGTGAAGCTGTGGAAACAGATTTTCCTGAGTATGCCAGTGTTGTCAGCAGAGGTTTTCAGTAAGTAGGACACATATATATAGGCTCATGTCCAACAGTAAAACTATCACATGCAATCATGGACAATATCAGAATAATACCACCAGTGATACCCATGTCTCTGAGGCTACATATGCCTTTATGAGTGAGCACAGATGGTTCTGCACCAAAACACTTGTACAACTAAATGTCAGTAATCTATGAGTGTAATCAGGCTCCTAACAGTAAAATATGCAAGAAGTGTAAGGAGACACACACGACATTATAGTCACTGCAGGCTAGTTGACTGCTATGCATAGAAGAGATAGATATGGCACAATCTTCACTGTCACAAATGTAAACAATGCCATCAATGTCATTAAACAGCTACGTATGTCATGAGTGCATCACCAAAACAGATATCACACAAGCATGTGATATTACACCTTGGTGGGGGTTCCATGCCATCAGCCAGAAATGTTTATGCAACAAAACTAATGCCTAGGTATGCACAAATAGATGTGTGACAGGTCACAGTGACAAAGGTGGCAAACTTCAGTTACACATCATTAGAAGATGTGTATGGAGGGACATGAGGAAGGGTACATTGTACTTAGGTACTGGTGTGGTGAAGGCTGTGAACTATGAAGGTATTATGGACTGTCATGTGGATGTTCTGCACATAGTCAGTAGTTGTGTTGCATACAGGAGAATACAGGGGAATACTCATGGACACATGCTGGTAGACATTCCACATGCCATATATCCCAAGACACAGGGAACATAAAAACTCATCTGCTGATAGGGTGTGACATCTACATAATCCTTGGTTTGTGCATTTATTTGCATAACGCAAAAAATATCCACATTTTTTTTTCATTTCATGTGTTGTCATGGATGTGGCAACAATCTTTGATGTGTGCTGATGCTGTCTGTATTATACCAATATCACAGCTGGAGTCAATGATTGTCCACAATCTGTAGTCCTCCACACAGCTTTTGGGACATAGGATTTGTATGTCAGTTTTAATCTCTGTGAGTTTAATCATGGACAGGAAAGGGCCTAGCAGACAGGCTTGATGTACACACTTGATCACTGGACATGCAATATAGCTCACTTCACACATTTCTACATATTTAGATGCCATGGATGTGATCCAGTATTATACCCACTTGGTGATATAGGTGTTGATATCCACATCTGTCAGTGTGGAGCAAATAGCTTAGTGTGGACTCCTGTCAACTGCCTTGACCTTTTCAAGTTGCACAGGATGATGGTCTTTGAGGACACCTGACAGATGTAAAAGACATAGATGTAGCATCAAAAACTCACATGTTTGTTGCACAGGGCCAGGATATTACTAGTGTCCATTTAGAGAAGGTCCATGATGACATGTTGGTCTACCTCACAGATCACGAGAGTCAGGATGGGTGTACTCATGCATCCTTCAAGTGCCATCCCCAGCCTACTCAGATGGATGCATGTCGATGTACACCCTTCAACAGGAACATAGTCCATCTGGATTGGATTGGATTGCAATCACAGGCCTAAAGCAGATGCCCTATGCTGATCATCTAAAAAAACTCCACCAATACTCTGTCGCATATCGTCTACTCAGAGGCGATCTCTGCTTAACATACAAGGCCATGTCAAACCCAGAGCTGTTGGACATGCTAAAGAAATCCCAATCCCTCAGAGACACATGCTCCAAGGATCTAAACCTTGTCATTACAATGATCAAAACATGCTGGAGGGATAGGTTCCTGACCCAGAGACTCCCCAGACTCTGGAAAAGACTGCCCATACATGTCAAGCAGAGCACCTCTTTGGACCTCTTCAAAATGAACCTTGATGATTGGATGGGAGATAGGAAATTCGCCCCGGGGATCATGTCAGTCACCCTGCTAGACAGGGGGTCCAGGGAAGTAAATACTGTGGGAAGAAATATCCAGGGAATTGTTATGGCTAGGCTTGTTTAGGCCCAAGGGCCGATAGCCTAGTACCAACCTATGAACCTATAGAGGGTGTGTGGAAGTGTGTATCACTCCATGTCAGGTAGGTGTATATTCTCAGACATGCTAATGGTGATCTGTGATGTTGTCACAGTCTATTGTTTCTGTATGATAGGCTTGCATCAAGGTAACACAGTATATACTGCCTATCTTAATCTGTCCTAGAGTTTGGAGACAATCCCCCTACTGTGGTATCATTGACAAACTCTACCAGCCAGGGATTAACACTACCATCGCTAGATGGTTAACCAATGTCCTCACCAACAGACCACATACTGTGAAAGTTGGTGAATCAACCTCTACCATTGTAGCTGTCAATATTGGTGTATCCCAAGGATCTGTGCTGGGCCCTATACTGTTTTGAATCTATTTCTCAACATTGCGGGCTACAAAATACAACCTTTAACTTTCCAAATTTGCTGATTCATGCAAATTGGTTGCTATCATTGAGTCCACAAATGATT
>NC_056751.1:526123276-526278276 GCF_019279795.1 Protopterus annectens | reverse complement strand
TGTGTGTGTGTGTCTGTGTGTGTGTGTGTGTGTGTGTGTGTGTGTGTGTGTGTGTGTGTGTGTGTGTGTGTGTCTAGCCAGAAGAGCAGAAGTGTATATCCTTCAGATACTGCTCCAATCCCATGGATTACCAGAAAAGTGTATGTATGTATATATATATATATATATATATATATATATATATATATATATATATATATATATATATACAGATTCACTTCACAGCACTAAATGCTCAAAACACTGAAACTCAAAACACTGAAACCAAAACACTGAAACTTCAAAATCTTGAAAACTCAAAACACTGAAACTCAAAACACTGAAAACACATATCATACATATACTGAGTTTAAACAACATAAATCATAGCACTTTCCACTGAAGTGCAGGGCAAGCCCCTGCATCCCACATGTGGCGTGCAGGGGGCCTTGCCCCCTGCTTACACTTGGTGGAAAGTGTTATGATTTATGTTGTTTAAACTCAGTAGATGTATGATATGTGTTTTCAGTGTTTTGAGTTTCAGTGTTTTGAGTTTTCAGTGTTTTGAAGTTTCAGTGTTTTGGTCTTCTATATTATGAAGTTTTCTCGTTTTCAGTGTTTTGAGTTTTCAGTGTTATGAAGTGAATCCATATATATATATATATATATATATATATATATATATATATATATATATATATATATGTGTGTGTGTGTGTGTGTGTGTGTGTGTGTGTGTGTGTGTGTGTGTATGCATGTATGTATATAGGTATAAATCCAGTAAAATCTCAATATATATCACATGTAAAAACAAAAAGAAGAGTGGAACCACAAGTAGCTTGATTTATTCGGATGCCATTAACAATACTTTTTGATGTCTCAATGCTAACTTTCAGACTTTAGCAATGTGGCTCACGTTTGCATACTGCTTACCTATGCAGAAATATGTGTATCTTGCATGCGTATGCACTTTGGTAATAGTCACTCAAATCTGCTGCTTGTCGCGCTATGGAAATATTTATATTATGCTATATTAATTCTGTTTACTTTCCATTTACTGTGTTTTACATGAAATTACATGTGTAAACATTACAAACTGAGGGCAGTGTCTAACAATATGTCACATGTTTACAATACATCCATCTGTTGCTACCCTCCCCATAGCACTGCAACCCAGGTATCTCAGTTCTTTTTCCACATATATCAACCACAGTAAAATATGTGATATCAGATGTTGTGTGCTATGCAATGCACATCAGTCTGGTAAAATGCAGAACTGCAACTATTGATCCATATGCCTGAAAACACTTATCTGCAAACTAGGGAAAGAACCATCATGCAATGCACTGTACGAACACGTACACAAATGCATGGATCTCACCATACCCAATAGAACCAAGACACTCTCCACCAAAAAAGGAAAACAATCTGGTGGTCTCCTGCCATAAACAAACTCTACAACAGAAGGAGGAAACTTATGAGGAATAAGGTGAAGTCCCAAGACTGGAAAAACTCCCTTATCAGCCACAACAAAATGTTGAGATCCCTCATCAAACCCTCTAAAGCTAGCTATGAAAACAGAATTGTAGCAGATAGTAAAGACAACCACAAGGCCTTCTATAGTTATGTAAAGAACCTCCACAGCAATACATAGGTTTGGTCTGAGCTACTGCACAATGGTACCTCCTATACCGAGCCAACAGCTATTGCCAATATACTGGCCAACAGATTCAGTGCCAACTTTTCTCCTCTCTCTGCCCCCCAAAGAACCAATCACAATACCAGTAGATTGCCAGGCACCCAGTATTACTGCAGTATAGGTTAAAACAGCACTGTCCAAAGCCAAGAATACAGCTTCTATGGGACCTGACAATATCCCTGGCTGTGTTCTATATGAAATACAGAGTGAACTGGCACCTCACCTTTGTGCCCTGTTCAATCACATTCTAACCTCAAGCTTTGTCCCTACCGAATGATGCACTGCTATAGCCATCCCTCTCCTCAAAGGAGGAGTGACTACAGACCCTGGGAACTATCGCCCCATTAGCCTGGCAAGTCTGATATGCAAAGCTGTGGAACACATCATCATGGACATAATAAACAAGGATATAAGGAATCTCCAAACTCTGGATCCCACACAGTTTGGTTTTCGGACGTGTAGATCATGCCTGCTCAATTTGGTTGACTTCTTTGAGTCAGTCACCAGTGCTGTGGATGAAGGCAAGGTGGTTCATACAGCCTACCTTGAGCTGGCCAAGGCCTTTGATACCATTCCCCACTCAGGAATCATATAAAAACTCACTAAGCTAGGCATCAACCACTATATCACTAGGTGGGTTGCAAATTGGCTCACAGATCGAACCCACAGTGTGAAAGTAGCTGACTCCAAGTCAGACTGCCAACCAGTCATGAGTGGAGTCCCACAGGGATCATTCTTGTGTCCTCTCCTGTTTGGTATCTACTTCTCAGAAGTCCAGAACAACATGAAGGGACTCTGGCTGACAAAGTTCACAGACAATTGCAAATTGGGAGTCATTATTAACTCCCCAACTGATGTTGACATCCTACAGAAAGGCCTCACTGAGACCAACAACTGGTGCCAGGACCATGTCCTTAAACTCAATGCCAAAAAATGTGTCATCATCCCCTTTGGAAAAACCCAGTTCCCATGAACTACCACATCAGTGGTAGTCCACTGAACACAGAAGGCATTATAAGAGATCTGGGAACACAGGTTGACAGCAACCTCTCTTTTGACCACCACACTGCCACTGTGGTCAGAAAGTCCTTCTATGTGGCACATCACATTACTAAGGGTTTTGCATCCAGGAAGAAAGAGGTCATTGTCTCCCTATACTCTTCCCTCATTAGGCCAATCATCATGTACAATGCCCCATTTGGCATGTACCTCACTAAACATCTGCAACAACTGGGGAGGCCACAAAAGTACATCACAAAGAGGATCCTAGGACATAAACATGTGTCCTATATGGACAGACTAAAAAAACTCCAACTATTCTCGGTCTCATATCGCCTACTTAGAGGTGATCTCTGCTTGACTTATAAAGCCATGTCTGACCCAGCTCTCTTAGAAATGCTACATCTAAAGAAATCCCAATCCCTTCGCACCACATGCTCCAGAGACCACAACCTCATTAACACAATCAACAGAATGTGCTGGAGGGACAGGTTCATAACCCAGAGACTGCCCATGCTATGGAATAAACATCCCATACATGTCAAACAGATCAGCTCACTGGCCCTCTTCAAGAGAAATCTTGATGAGTGGAAGGGAAATAGAAAATTCATCCCGGGGATCAGTCCAGTGGGTCGACTCAACAGAGGCACTAGAAACTAAGGTCAGGTGGCACAATGCCAGGGTAATCCTATGGGCTAGGCTTGTAAAGGCTCCAGGGCCATTAGCCTAGTAGACACCTATGAACCTATGTACCTATGGCCCATATTCACAGGGACATAGGTGACCTTCAACAAACTTCACCCTACCCATTTTGATTTTGTCAAGGGTATATCCTGCTTACTGAACCTTGAGGAATTCTTGGATACTGACCCCATAGACCTGGATGAGGGATAACAGGACAATCCGCCTATGTTGACTTATCCAAGGCCTTTCACACTATCCCCCATTCATGTTTCATAGTGAAGATCTCCCATGTGGGAAATAATCCATATAGTAGTACAGGGTTAAGCAACTGGATTGCTGACATAACACATGCACAATCTCACAATTGGGGACTGCACCTCCACCAGTAGCCAGTTACCATTAGAACACCCTAAGTACCTGTGCTGAGCCCTCAAATGCTTGAAAACTGCTTCCCTGATGTGTAGGCAATGGCAGATGGCCTGTGGTTTACCAAGTTTGCAAAGGATTTGTAACTGGATGCAGTAATATCAAGTCCCTCAGTAATGGTAACATATTATGAAGAGCTTCCACACACAAATGATTGGTGCTAAACCCATGGACTGAACCTTAAAGCATACTTGTCCCCTTTGGCAATGAAGTACCCCTGTTAATTATGATTTATGTAGCAGTCCTCTAAGCTCAAACACAGTGTTATGAGACTTGGGAACACATGTTGATGATCTACAGTTTCATCACTATGTGCCCATAATGGTAACACACACATTCTGTATTGCACACATCATACATATTGACATCACATCCAACACCAGAGTTGTCATATCTTTGTTGTACTTTGCCATTATTAGACCACAAACTGAGTACAATTCTCTCTTCTTTATGTATCTCAACAGACACCTGCAGTAATTGGAAAAAAACAGGGTTGTGCCTGGGAGACTCCAAGACCTCCAAACATGACATAAATGGAAAGATTGAAAGGCTCAGTGTACTCAGTATCATACAGGCAGCTGATAGGTGGCCTATGCCTGCCCTAGAGAGCAGTCTCAAGCCCTGCACTACTGGAAATGCTGAACATCTGTAAATCAAATGGGAGAAGAATAACTTGTCCCATGGTTCTCAACCTAGTCTTTGACATAAACAAACGATGCTAGGGAGATCAATATATCCCCCAATGACTCACACTCCTCTGTAATATGCTCCCACTGCATGTGAATCAGTGGTCCTCAATCACCCTGTTGAAGAGCAATCTTGACTACTGGTTAGGTGATTGAAAAGTCTCCTCTGGGGTGGCACCTGTGTCCCTCATGGACAGGGCCAGTTGGTGCATCTCACAAAATCGCTCTGCTAAAAACAACAATCCAGCTATGCACAATAAGGGTACTTGTGTTTTTACACAGCTAAGTTTCGAAACACTATACAGCCATTAGGCTAGTAGCCTTCTATGAATATATAAAGCTATGAACCTATGCAGTTCTCCCAACATTTTATTTCCCACATGCTGCTGATGTCATCTGCTATAAGTTCACCTGCAATCTTGTAAAAGTGAGACTTGTGCCATAGCACGTCCATAATGTACTGTGTTTTGTAGTCTGTGTACTTAAATAGGTAGGGGTTCTGTTTTCACTACAGTGAACTGGGTGTGTGTGTGTCTGTGTCTAGCCAGAAGACCAGACATGTGTATCCTACAGTTACCACTCCAGTCCAATGGATTGATAGTATTTTGATGGTTGCATATGCCTACACATCCATTTCATGCAGGTCTCCCAACTTCTTCTCTCCAACATGCACTGCTGATGTTATCCACTATAAGTAGACCTCCAGTCATGTAGAAGTCAGAACTTTGTCATGGCACTTGTGTAACATACTGAGTTTTGTAGTCTGTGTACATGTCTATTTCATGCAGGCCTCCCATCATCTTCACTCCAACATGCACTCCTGATGTCATCCACTATGAGTTGACCTGCAGTCATGTGAGAGTCGGATTTATGCTGTGGCCCTTGCGTAAAGTACTGTGTTCTGTAGTCTGTGTACTTAGATAGGTAGGAGTTCTATTCTCACCATGGTCAACTGGCATTCTGACTAATCCCGCTAACCCAGTTTTCTATGGTGTAACTAAGGTTTCTATCTGTGTTGCTTTACATAGCTTCCTGGCCACCACAAATCCCTGCTTGCTTACACTTCAAGATGAGCCACTGTTTGAATATTCATTAAGCACTACTGCTCACCACACAAACACGTAAACTCCATGTAGGCTTTGTGCGAAACCTACATGGATTTTATTGAATCCCAGGGATTGTTGATCTTTTCTTGAATTCAAGTCAAATAACTGCTTCTGTTTTGTTGGAATATCTGGGAAATATCATTTTTTTAATTTAAAGTAAAGAAAATAAGTCAAGGTTTTCCTTGAAAACAAGATTTGCCAGAAAATTCTACTGTCTGAAGATCTGATTTTTTTTTGTGGATTTTGTACACTTATATTCTTTTCTTTTTTTATGTGTTGACTTTCACATTTAGTTGCAGTGGTACTTCTCTGGTGATTGACATACAAATGAATAAAACTTGAAACATATCCCACAGTTTAGACAATAACTATTAAACTGAAAACGGCTCTATGCAGAGATGGCACAATACAGTTACAAAGCAAATACCAGATGGATCTACCAGCATAGTTAAACAGCAGTGAAATGAGTGTTATTATTGTTATTATTAAGTAGTGAAGGTACAGTGCCATTATAATGCAGTTATTAGCAATATTAATGAGGAAGGGTATCTTGTACTGTGAACATAAAGGTAAATTCATTGCCATTTTCTATTCAGTATTGCAATGCAAAATTCTGCTTACCGGGCTCATTTTAAAACAGTGTCATTTGCTTCTCCTTCTTGTCAGGGTCAAACAAAAAAACTTTTCATAAGCTGACTACAATCTCCTCTGCACAACCACTGTCCCTTTAGTTGGAACTAGCACTAATGTCCAAGTCTACACAAAAAAACTATAGAAGCACCTACATAGATGCATGGACTCACCAAATACCTGACAGGAACAAATGATCTTCCTCAAAGAAGAGTAAATCTGTCTGGTGGACAGCAGGAATAAACAAACTCTATAATAAAAGGAAAACATTGTTGTCCAGGACCAAGAAAGAGCAGGTACCAAGTTGGAAGCAATCTCTCACTTTGTCTGAACAAGCATATAAGGTCACTGGCAAAATCCTCTAAGGCTAACTTCAAGTCCAAATTGGCCACATCCACTAAGGACAGTCATAAGTACTTCTTCACATATGTCCAGGATCTCAAAGGTAACACCCAAATCTGTTCTGAACTGGAGTCAATAACATCACATACACAAATGCCATGGATATAACCAACCTGCTGGCAGACAGGTTTAGTGAAAACTTCACCCGCTTGTCCCCCCATCAGTAAACTAGGACATCCCCAGGACCTGCCCCACTCCCCTCATAAACAGGGAGCATGCATCTCATGGCATCTCAAAGGCAAAAAAATACAGTCTCCATGGGACCCGATAACATCCCTGGCTGTGTCGTACATGAACTCATGCATGAGCTCTCAGGTCCATTAAGTACCATATTCAACCAAAGCCTGAGCACTAGCTTCATCCCAGCTTAGTGGAGGTCAGCCACTGTTATCTCTCTACACAAAGGTGGATGATCCACTGACCCAGGCAATTATAGGGCCATCAGCCTAACTAGCCTGATCTGCAAGACCATAGAACATATTATCATGGGCCTTATAAACAAGTACATTGGCAACCTCCAAACACTTGACCCCACAAAGTTTGGTTTCATCAAAGAGAGATCATGCCTGTAAAACTTGGTTGACTTCTTCATCACGAAAGCCATGGATGAGGGGAAGATGCTGCACACCGCCTACCTTGACCTAGCCAAAGCCTTCAACACTATCCCCCACTACGGCATAATAGATAAACTCTATCAATGAGACATCACCCTGTATGTTACCAGATGGGTAGCTAACTGGCTAACTGATAGAACCCACTCAGTCAAAATAGGGGAAGCCACCTTTATTAGTAGACCTGTAATGAGTGGTGTACCCCAAGGATCAGTCTTGATGCCTCTACTGTTTGGGATATACTTTTCTGAGGTGTAAGCCAAACCCAGTGGTCTGTGGCTGACTAAGTTTGCAGATGACTGCAAGCTGGGTGCTGTTGTAAACTACGCTACTGATGTAAACATCCTCCAAGAGGGCATTACCCAAACTAATGACTAGTGCCACAAGCAAGGCCTCAAACTGAATGCCAAGAAACACATCATTGTCCCCTTTGGGGAAAATGGCATCCCCACTAATTATCACATTAATAACATAATCAGTCATGAGGGACTTGCGCACCCAGGTAGATAGCAACCTGACTTTTGACCACCATATTCCTTCCATCGTACGGAAAGCTTTCAACATGGCCCACCTCATAAATACGGGTATTTCATCCAGGAACAAGGAGGTCATAACATCCCTGTATTCCTCCCTTATCAGACCCATTACCAAGTACAATGCCCCTTTCGGCATGTACCTTGCCAAGCACATGCAGCAGCTAGAGAGACCACAGAGGTTCCTGACCAGGAAAATCCAGGGTCTCAAACAAATGTCCTATACAGATAGGCTAAAAGCCCTGTCCCTTTACTCAGTCTCATACAGACTGCTCAGAGGTGACCTGTGTCTGGCATACAAGGCCATCTCAGACCTAGCCTTGATGGGGTTGCCACATATCTTTAAGTCAAACTCCACTAGTCCAACCCGCATGCAAGGCCTTAACCTTGTCTGTGACATTAATAGAACTTGTCGGTGGGATAGATTTGTGCCCCAAAGAGTCCCCCATCTGAGGAATAGACTCCCTCTCCATGTCAAGCAGAGTACCTCTCTAGTCCTCTTTAAGAGGAACCTGGACAACTGGATGGGAAACAGAAAATACACCCCAGAGATCCCACTTGTGTCCCTGCCGGACAGGGGAAACAGGTGCTGACTTTGAGAGAACATGGGCAAAATTCTTGGCTAGGGTTATAAGGGCCTCCGGGCCAATAGCCTGTTATCATCCTATGAACCTAAAAGCAAAATGTCATAGCTCCAGTCAATAAAATATGTTCCAATCCATCATGTCCAGCACTATCTATTTCACAAAGTAGTACTATTGTCACAGCCTACTATACAATCCTCACAAAGGAAATAAACCTCGTAGAATAGGGTGATAGTAGCCAAGTACCTTTAATACAGTCTTTTTAGGCTGTTTTATGCAAACCCTGCCAAATAAGTATTTCCAAACAATACATGTCACAGCAGACTATCACTGAGTTTTGCTAACACTGTGTGTTCCATATTTTGCACTCATTTGAATATTGTATAAGTTGGCATCTAATCATAATAAAATGCAAAGGAAAATGTCACACGTCCACTTAAAAAATAATAACATAGATTTATAAAGTACATCTGCAATTGAGTAATGCTGGTATAGTGTAAAACAACATGTATCAGAGCCCTACATTATTCAGAAAAGGTTTTAAACTTTGTAGAATAGGAGCATGCCCTACAATATACCCAAATGTGTCTCTAAGTTTACAAATGATGTGCTAAAATGTCTTTCAAAATTCACAAATTTGTGACTCATGTAATAAAACAGATGCAAGTACCTGATCTTTATGGTGATAAAATTGCAGACATACTGGTGCTACTCCAGCAGCCAAAAAATATTGGTCCTTTAAGGATAATTTGTACTGGTGCTTGGCACAATATTATGGAATGACAGCATCAATCTTAAAATAAACAAACATTCAAAAAACATCATACTTAAATAAAGTCAGAAAAGGAGCATCCTACAACTGCATGTAGTGCACACAAGCAGAATAATACAACCACACTCTGTCCTGCACCCAGTAAAGGGACTAATAGTACTACTGATCCATTAGTTATGATGTCACGCATATTTTGCAAATTGCCATTGCTCTTCAACTGTACTCAGGGATGTTGAATATCTCTGCATCACCCCTTGGCTATGCCTGAGAGGTATCAGCAGATGTGCGGTAAGATGTTATATGTCATCCTTCCTGATAATAGAGGAACAAGAGGGCTCATTACAAAGCAGGATAGAAGAAGTGAACATAGGGATCTGTTTTTAAAATTTGTGATATATTCACAAGTCTAGTGAGAGATTCCACAATGCTGCTTCTGTAATGGCACAGAAAAACACTGTAAAGTGGCAAATCTGTTATAATGACAGCGTGCAACAAGGGCAGCTGTGAACAAAGGGTGATAGGTGGTTTTAGTTGGTCCTCCCATTAACCCATGTAAGCTTTTACATCATCCAAAGCTTCCAAAGATATATAGCAGTGTGATGCATCCCAGAAGGCAGTCTACATTGTATGTTAGGAACACTGAGTGCATTGGACAAACTAGACAACATATGCTTTAATGTAACATGCCACTATCTTTGTTTTACTGACAGGACACACCACAGACTTTTTAAATGTCTAATATCATCATGGGGAGATGAGTGCACCTTTCATGAGTAGGTATTATGGCTCTATATGATTAATAAGGCATTGTATTGGCTGTACTGGCTATAAGCAGGAAGTAGTAGTGGGGCAGGTGGTATATTCTGCATCAGTAGGAGGACAATATTTGTCTATTAAATCCTTCTTCCTAAATGAATGCCCTTGTCAAAAACAGAGGGGTATGATATATCCATGACAGTAACCATTTAAAATATACTGAGACTCACAACTCCGAGTCCAGAACTGTGGAGAATGAATAACCAAAAATCCAGACATACATGTACCAAGTCTGAGATTGCTATTTCTCAGAATATTTCTTTTTCTCAGAAGCATGACAATGTTGGCATTGCTATATAAATTGGGGTTGCAATGATAAAAGGACAAGAGGGGATATTCAATATTCAGACTTCTACTGGATTTTCAGTCTTTTCTCATTGTGTTAGACTTTGTGTTGAAATTCATGACATTTCAATAAGTAACTAGCTGTGACTCATTTAGTATTACTTATAATTCAAAATATTTACTACTAGTCCTACTATCCCCAGTCCCAGACCATGACAGTTATGTATGCAAATGGTGAACCTTATATGGATCCAGAATCCTGACATACAACAAATAAATATTTGTATAGGTCCATGCGTAATTAGCCACGCTATATTTCATATTTTTCAAATGCATTACTTTCAGGCTATATACTTGCACATTGCACCAGTCTAGTTTTTGGGACTACACATTATGCTGTGCAAATACTCACACATTTTCTTATCCACTGTGCACTAATAACTGGGGTCTATATCACTTTTTCGAATCCCATATAGGCAAATACCTCTTCGTTAAATGCAAATTTATCGAATCACCTAATCAACAGACTTTTCAGCAAAAGTTTTCCTAGGGCAAAACAATGGTATATAGATACAGATACATGTATATATATATATATATATATATATATATATATATATATATATATATATATATATATATAATCAGTTAGGATGAGACTTTTCGTACTCATATATTGAGTTTAGTGATGGCTGTGGAGGTCATAAGAATATGAAATTTAATGGCTCCAACAGCAGAAAACTTATGAAAAAAGTTGAAAGTAAAAGAAAGCGTTTGCTAGGAAAAATATAAAAGACACATAGATGATTTCTTCTATGTTTGTCAATCACCTGTTGAAGTGTAAATGATAAATGAATCTATTAAACTTGTCAGAGATGTCATCAAGTTTTTGTAAAGAATGACCAGCATTAAGAAAATATCATATAAACTTACAATCATTGGAAAGTAGAGAAATATATGGTAATGTTGTAAACAGAGGAAATACCTCTAGCCCTTAAAATTGTTCTTGCATCCTGTTGGATTTAAATGGATCAATGTATCCTCTTTTCTTTGAAAAAGGATCATTACAGTAACAATTAACCCATACTGAAATGAGCTAGAGTGCAGTTAAAAATGAAAGCAGTGTTTCCAGCAAAGTTAAAAGATGAATAGATAACATCCTGCTGTTTTTCACCTTTTAAAGAAAAAATGTTACACTGCTTTACTACCTTCACTCTCATAGAGAATAAACACTGCTAACAAAATGAAGCATCATATAAACTAGCTGCAAATCTATAAAATCTTATTTTGTTGCAGCAATTTAGGTGTTCTGTTCATTCGTAGGATCATGGGAAGTTACTAGGCTATTGGTCCTGAGGCCCTTATAAGCCTAGCCAAGAGTTTAGCCCATGTTTATACAAGTCAGCACCCAGAGCCCCTGTCCAGCAGGGACACAGGTGGAATCCCAGGAGTGTATTTTCTGTTTCCCATTCAGTTATCCAGGTTGCGCTTAAAAAGGGATAATGAGGTACTCTGCTTGACATGGAGAGGGAGTCTATTCTACAGCTGGGGAAGTCTCTGGGACACAAATCTGTCCCACCAAGTCCTACTGATATCAAAGACCAGGTTGAGGTTGCGCATATGGGTTGCTCGAGTAGAGCTTGACTTGCAGATATGCAGCAGTCCCATCAAGGCGGGGTCTGACATTGATTTGTATGCCAGACAGAGGTCACCTCTGAGGAGTCTGTATGAAACTGAGTAGAGGGACAGAGCTTTTAGCCTAGCTGTGTGGGGAAGGTGTTTGAGGCCCTGGATTCTCCTGGTGAGGAACCTCTGTGGTCTCTCCAGCTGATGCATGTGCTTTGTGAGGTACATGCCAAAGGGGGCATTGTACTCAATAATTGGCCTTATAAGGAAAGAATACAGGAATCTTATGACCTTTTTGTCCCTGGATGAGATACCCTTACTTATGAGGTGGGCCATGTAGAAAGCAACAACAACAGAAGCAACATGGTGATCAAAAATCAGGTTGCTATCAACCTGGGTGTTCAAATCCCTCACTACTGATTGTGTACTTAAGACAGTGTTATTAATGTGATAATATGTGGGGACTTCATTCTCCCCAAAGAAGATGATGATGCATTTTATGGCATTCAGCTTGAGGCCATGTTTCTGGCGCCAGTCATTTGTTTGGGTGAGACCCTCTTGGAGGACGTCCACATCACTTGAGGAATTGATGACTGCACCCAGCTTGCAGTCATCTGCAAACTTTGTCAGCCATAGTCCACTGGGTTTTGGCCTGCACCTCAGAGAAGTATATCCTGAATTACAGAGGCCTCAAGACTGATCCTTGGGGTACGCCACTCATTACAAGCCTACTGCTTGAGGTAGCTTCTCCTATTTTAATTAGGTGGGTTTATCAGTGAGCCAGTTTGCTATCCATCTGGTAACATATGGATTGATGCATAGCTGAGAGAATGTATCTACTTTGCTTGAGTAGAATAGTGTTGAAGGCTTTGGCCAAGTCAAGGTAGGCGGTGTGCACCATCTTTCCCTCATCCATGTCTTTGGTGACTGCCTCAAAGAAGTCAACCAGATTTAACAGACATGACCTCCACTTGACAAAGCCAAACTGTGTGGGGTCAAGTATGTGGAGGTTGCCAATGTCCCTGTTAATGAGGCACATGATAATCCATTCCATGGCCTTGCAGATCAGGCTAGTTAGGCTGATGGGTCTATAATTTCCTGGATCAGTGGATGCTCCACCTTTATGTAAAGGGATGACAGTGGCTGTCCTCCATTTGGCTGGGACAAAGCCTGTACTCAGGCTTTGGTTGAATAGGGTGCCTATTGTATTGTATGTGCTGCAAGTTCATGCCGCAGTTCATGTAGGATTAGGCTGGGATGTTATCGGGTCCCATGGAGGCTGTATTTTTTGCCTTTGAGAGGGCAGTGATGACCTGTTCCCTAGAGATAATGGGTGGGGGCAGGTACTGGTGATGTCCTGATTTACTGAAGGGGGCACAGAGGGGAGAAGTTTTCACTGAATCTTTCAGCCAGTAGATTGGCTATATCTACAGCATTTGTATATGTGGTGTTCTTGACCACCAGTTCTGAACAGATCTGCATGCTTCCTTTGAGATTGGGGACATATATGAAGAAGGCCTTATGATTGTTTCTAGTAGATGTGGCCAATTTGGACTCAAAGTTGGCTTTAGAGGATTTCACTAGTGTTCTTATTGGCTTGTTCAGGCTAAGGAGAGAATGCTTCCAATTGGGCACCTGCTCCTTATTGGTCCTGGACAACATTTTTTTCCTTTTGTTATATAGTTTATTTATTGCAGATGTCCACCAGACAGGTTTACTCTTCCTTGTGGAGGATGATTTTGCCCTGTCGGGTATTCATAATTCCATGCAGCTATATAAATGCTTGTATAGTACTTCGGTGTAGCTTTGGACATTGGTGTCTGTTCCTACAGTGGGAGATGGGCAGTGAAGCTGTTTATACCATCCCTCAGGAGGTTGTAATCAGCTTTGGAGAAGTTTTCACTTATACAATGTTAGAGTTTGGTTTCTAAAATCATTTTAAATGCATCTTACTTTTCAATTATGGTAAAATGAAAAAGAAAAAAAATCAGTCCATCATAGCCCCACTCTGAAAATTATTTTTCCTCATCCATTTTTCATTCGTATATATTATGCAAATCAATGTTACATTTCCCATCTACTGTACAGAAGGTTACAATTAAATTAATAAGAATCTCTAGTGTGATTTGGAAAGGGCTGTCACCAGCAATAAGCCCTAACATGGGTAGAAAACCCCTTGTAGTTGCCCTTTCCCATTCATAGACAATCCCACCCCAGTGATTCTACATGAAAAGTGGGTCATCTTCACCTGTCACCACAGTCATGCTAAATGGTAATGAGGCATATCTGGGAAGTGGGATACACTAATCAGGCATATTCTTTCCCACAGAAATGCCCGCAGGAAGACATTTATGTACCAAAGTGATTCAGGCAATGAGTATCATATTCTCCATTACCTCTATTGGGAACGACTGCTTTATAAGTATGTATTTATTTATTAATTTTACATTTGTTGACCGGGATAGTCCGACTGGATGCATGTCCAATTTCAGCGGAGGCCCGGGGAGAAAAGCTCCAAGGGTAAGCAGATACAGCATTACATAATACCAGCATTACATATTACAAACAGATTATTTACAGAGATTACATAAGTAAGCAAGTTAAACAAGTTCCACAGGTTAAAGTTAATCCTGAGCACAAGTCAGGATTAAATTAAATTACACAGTAAACTGGTTAACAGATTTTTACACATTCGAGTTAGCCAGGCTTGATACATTGACATAGCCAGTTAAGTGACAAATGTTGTTTGAGTCTAGTTTTAAATTGACCTAAGGTGGAAAGTAAGGTAATATCAGCTGGAAGTGAGTTCCAGGATCTATTTACAGAGTTTGCAAAGAGAGAATCACCGGCTGTGTTATTAATTTTGCTAGTCTGAATTAGTAGTTTGTTAGAGGATCTAAGTGGTCTAGGATTGTTATGGGGGTGATAATATTTTTAAGTGCAGGAGTATTGTCCGGATTATAGAGGATTTTATAGGCCATAATCAGTTGGTTATACTGGATTAGGCTAGGTAGTTCAAGCCAACCAAGCTGATTTAGATTGATGCAATGATGTGTCCTAAAAGGCAGCCCAGTGGCAAACCTGGCAATGTGGTTGTAGCAAACTGAGAGTTTGTTAAGGACAGTCTTGTTCAAATTCGAGAGTAGAGGGATGCATACAGAAGGGTTGAAAGAAGGTGAGAGCGAGCTATGGCAATTTTAGCTGGAGGGGTTAGGAAGGCTTTTATTCTGTAAAGTGACCCTAGTTTTTATTGATGGTTTTGATAGTTTGGTTAACATGTAGGTCAAATTTGAGATTATTGTCTATGATGACACCTAATAGTTTTGTAGATGGGTCAGGGGAGATTATTGTGCCATCATTTGATTTTATGGTAAAGGTGAAAGCGGTAGACCTATGTGTTGGTGAAAATAACAGCATTTTAGTTTTTGGGATTTAGGATCAGACGATGTTCAGAAAGCCAGTTTTCTATTGTATTAAAGGTGGTCTGGGTAGCTGACCATAACTCTACTGGAGATGTGGCTGAGCAAATCAGAGTAGAGTCATCAGCATATTGGATACAGCTGACTTTTGGGATGACAGTATAAAGGTCGTTAATGAAGATGGAGAACAGCAAGGGCCCTAGTATAGAGCCTTGTGGTACTTTGAGGGTGTTAGGTAGAAGGTTAGAGAGTTTGTTCTGCCAGAGGACAGCCTGCTGTCGACCATTCAGGTAGGATTGAAACCATTGGAGGGCTCCAGTATCTAGACAGAATGTTTGCAGGGTGTGGATTAAAAGTTGGTGATCAACCATATCGAATGCCTTGGAAAGATCCAAAAAGAGGGCTGAGGATATATAATTATTGTTGTGATTATGGTTTATGGTGTTAGTAAAGGCTAGGAGGGCTGAAGTAGTGCTGTGATGAGGACGGAAGCCATGCTGAGTGTCTGCCATAAGGCGATTTTGGATTAGGTGGTGCATGAATTGTCTATGAATACATTTTTCCATAATCTTTGCAAGTGGAGAGAGTATAGCTATTGGTCTATAATTGGAGAATTCAGTAGAGCTGCCTCCTTTGTGAAGTGGGATTACATAGGATATTTTCCAGATGGTGGGAATTTTAGCTTCTACTATGGTTCGATTGATTAGTATTGAGACGGGTAAGCAATAGCATCAGCTGATTTTTGTAGGTACTCGGCAGGGAGTTGATCAGCAGAAAGTGTAGTGGGTTTTAATTTTTTGATCAAGGTACGGATAAGTGAAGTGGTGACTGGTTGGAAGCTGAACGCAAGTAGGTTTCTAGGGTGCTACTTTCAGGACCAGGGGAGCTAGGAGGTAGTTGGCTAGCTAGGGCTTGAATTGTCTCAGTAAAGAATTGGTTAAAACTATCAGAAACATCTTCAGTGGTTTTATCAATAGTAGCAGCAGGGATTGGGGTTGAAGTTTGTCCAGGATGTAGTAGATTATTTAAACCTGCCCAAAACTTCTGAGGGTTATTTTGATTTACTGTCTGTAAATTACAGTAGTATTGTTTTTTGTCTTGTAAAATTGATTCTTTGGTTTTGTTCCTGGATTGCCTGTATTTAATGTGATCTTGAGGGTCTTTAGAAGAACGCCATAAAGCCCATGCTTTGTTTCTAAGGGTAATTTTGAGTTTAGACTCTATAGAAAGCCATGGTGCAGTTTTTGCCTTGGTTCTCTTTGAATGAACAGGTGCATGCAAATCAAGGATCTCAAGGAATTTGTTGTTAAAGTATGCTACTGCTTCCTCTAAGGGGAGGTGTTTTAGAATAGACCAATTACATGAGTTTAGTTCTTGTTGGAATTTGGCAGGGTCAAAGTTTTTATTGTTTCTAACCTTTCTGAGTAAGGGTTGTTGGGAATTAATGGTTTTGTGCTTAATTACATATGTGAGAAGGTGATTGCTTAGGCCATTAAGGAGGGTACCAGAGGTGTACAGTTGGGGTGACTGTTTATGAGTACCCAGTCAAGTATACTTTCTTTTTGGTTGGGTTTACCTATCCTGGTAGGGGTGGATATGATTTGTGTAAATGCATGCAGGTTAATATGGGTGGTTGGGGATTCTAAGGAACAGGTGCCCCAGTCTATGTTAAAGTCTCCAAGTAGTAGGGTTTCTTGGGGGTAGTGACATGATAACCAGTGCAGGATATCTTCAAATGTAGATATATTGTTACCTGGGGGAATGTACATACAGATGATATTAATGCATTTATTTTTATTAAGTTGAAATTTGGTGGCAAGAATCTCAGAGTTATTAATCTGAGTAGGTTGTATTACATCTATGGTGACATTCAACTCAGATTTATAGAGTACAGCTACCCGACCCCCCTTCCTCGAAGCACGATACAGCCTGTGTATGTTGTACCCAGGTGGTAACACTTCATTGTCTTTAGTGTTAGGTTTTAACCAGGTTTCAGATAAACAGAATCTCAGGGGAGTGGACATCCAGAAGTGCATGCAATTCATGTACCTTGTTATTAATGCTTCTAATATTGAGATGACAGAGTAGGAGAGAGTTAGTTGGCCTATAAATTGTAGGTTTGTAGCTTAGATTACAAGTAGAGGGGGTATGTGTATCTGAAGTGAGTGGGCCAGGGTTGGGGTGAATATCACCACCAAGTATTAGGTTGAGTCTATACTTGGTGATGAACTTCAGGAATTTGTTTATTAGTTTGTGGTAGTGTTTGGATCTAGAGCTAATGTGCCTGGGGTTGAGATGTTGATAGACTGAACAAGATGTTGGATAGGATCTGGTACTGTAAGTATGGTTGAAGGTGGAAGGATTTACAGCTGGGGTGATAGTATGGCCTTTTGGGACCTGAAATCCCATAAGAAACTGGTTTTCATACAAGGTAAGGAGGTATGGTGTGAACAAGAGGGGTGTGAACAAGAGGGGTAGTAAAGAGGAGTATATCATTATATGTGATTCAGCTAGTGAGTGAAGGAACTGTTTTACCTGGTGATGCAACACCAGAAGATAGAGTTGTGAGGTAAAGGTACTGGAAGGGGGGATGGGAGAATGCCAGATGAAAGCTAATAGGTGCTATTAAATGTAGGTAGTAGAATACGGGTGGGTGGAATGACCCCAGAAGAAAGCAGATAGGATCTAGAAAGGGGGGGAGTGGCTATAGTACTATAAATTTAGAGGTGCTGGGGGTGGAAGGGAATTGGGGGCAGTGAGGGGAGCAAAGAGAGCCCGAGCGTGGCGAGGGCTAACGTGAAGGGCTATTGCAGTTTGCAAGGTTTCCTAAGGTGCCCTAAAGCTATAAGGGAAGTATTATAGCTCTAATGTAAGAGTCAATTTACTGCAGTTACAGGGGAAGGAGGCAACCCTCAAGTAGAAACAAAGAGCCCTATGGCTGACAAATATGGTGACCTGATTAATTGCAAAGCACTGTAAGTGAAAGCTTAACAAATGCTTTTTGTGTAACCTACTCTCTTTAAATGTTGAGCACAACTGATTGCAGTCCTGTAGACACCGTTTTGTATGAACTTTAGAGTTCAGTCTGTTTAAATGTTGAAAATAACTGATTGCAGTAGACACCGTTTTGTAGGGAACTGTAGAGTTCAGTCTGTTTAAATGTTGAAAACAACTGATTGCAGTCCTGTAGACACCGTTTTGTAATGAACTGTAGAGTTCAGTCTGTTTAAATGTTGAAAACAACTGATTGCAGTCCTGTAGACACCGTTTTGTAGGGAACTGTAGAGTTCAGTCTGTTTAAATGTTGAAAACAACTGATTGCAGTCCTGTAGACACCGTTTTGTAGGGAACTGTAGAGTTCAGACAAAGTCACACCAGGTCAGCCAAGGGGGGAAGAGAGAGGGAAATCCTAAGCACCTAGATTTGAAAAAAAAAAAAAAGTACTGGAGAGTTACACAGAGATGTAGTTGTGGGGGGGTGTTCAAGTGTGCATATATGTGTGACAGCATATTTGCATGTCTACACAAGTAGACGTGTGTGTGTGTGTGTGTGTGTTTAAGTACAAATGTCTTTCTGAATAGTCACAGTACGGGGGCTAGTTAGGGGATCAATAGGTATGTGTGCATGTGTTTGCGTGTGTGTGTGTGTGTGTGTGTGTGTGTGTGTGTGTGTGTCTGTGTGTGTGTGTGTGTGTGTGTGTGTGTGTGTGTGTGTGTGTGCGTGTGCGTGTGCGTGTGCGTGTGTGTGTGTGTGTGTGTGTGTGTGTGTGTGTGTGTTTCTTTGCAGAGTGTGTGTGCTTATGGTGTATGGATGTCTGCAAGTGTGTGGGAGAGTGAATAATTGAGATGCCTGAGCCAAGAAAATATATGGGCCATAAGTGGTAATTACTGCCCAGTTCAAATATATACAAATCAACTGATAATGGGGTCTTCTTCATTGCAGCTAATCAAGCCTCTGAATTGCACTTCAACATTCACTTAAATTGCCCTTGCTGACAGAAGAAGTTTGCACCTGTCTCCAATTCCTTGCCTGTGTTTTTTCTTGTATATATCCATATAGCAGTTACTAATGACAAATAAGTTTGTTTGTTTTTGTCTTTTGGCTTTTCCCAGTTAGGGGTCGCCACAGCAGAACTCCGGTCCACTAATGATTGGCAGTTGATTTTTATGTACTGGCTTGCCAGGCCTGACGCACAACCTTCAACGAAGGTATGCCCATTCACGCATGTCTCCATGCAGAAGACGCTCTAGCTGAGAATCGAACCGGACAGCGTCTTACTGTGAGGCGACAACGCTACCACAGCACCACCACCACACTAATGACAAATAAATGTTATGTTAAAATAATCTGTGCTTCATCTATTATTTATCTGGTTGTTTCCTTATTTCTATAACAATGTGTGTGTCCTGTCTTTTTTTATGAGGTCATTTTAAAATTTTCTATCTGACTTTCCCGCAATGATAAAATGCAAACCAAAATATCACAGCTCTACTTAGAAAACTATGTTTCACCAGTCCATTGTGAATAAATACAAAGCACTGCAACTTTACTTGCATGTTGTACAAAAGGGAATTGCAAAATGATGTTGCATTGCCCTGATCCCCTTCAAATAACTCACACCATACCAAAATAGCATTTGATGACCTTTATTAAAACTTTCTTAATCACAACTTTATTGAACAATGTTCTTAAATTTATTAATCACAGCGCAAACATCCATGTAACAATTTACCAGAGCAACATATCTGGAACACCCTCCCTTGAATAAGCAGCTTTGCCTCAACCACTTGCTTACTCTCACTTTTCAAAGCAGTGTACCACCACTCACTTCCATCCCCAACCAATCTCCTTGAATCCATCACCCATTATCACAAGGGGAACAGAAGTTGGACAAGCCTGCCCCTCTTCTCCACTCAAATGACTAATATACATTATAAATAAACAAATCCTTGATGGTGTAAAAACAGGGAGGGTGGGTAGCAAGTTCACCCCTAAATCTAACCTCCCAACTGGGCTACACTCACATAAAACACCCTCAGCCCTTCCTTACACTTACCTCACTTCCTTCACAACATTTATCAATCCAAATTTAAGACTTCCTTACCCACTACTCTGCCTAAACACTTATACTTCCCACTCAGCCTTAATATCTCCCCTTCCTAAACCTTTAAAAGCCCTTTACCAGTTTTACTTCTAACCAACTAACCACTTAAAGTGTCTCAGTGCAAATAGATTTGTTCCCAGTCCTCATTTGTCCTGATCCCCATCAAATAATAGCATTTGAAGACCTTTATTAAAATTTTCATAATTACAACTTTATCAAACAATGTTCTTAACTTACTTAATCAAAGTATGAACATCCATGTAACAATTTACCAGGCAGCATATCTCACTCACCCTGCTCCAAATAAGTAGCATTGCCTCAACTCCTTGCTTATCCCCATTTATCGAAGCAGTGAACCACCACTCACTTCCATCCCCAGCCTCTCTGCATAGAATTCCCAACACCAAGGAGGGAACAGAAAAGGGACAAGCCTGCCCTTCTTCTCTGCCCACCAGCCTGACACAGGCTGTTCATCTTAACATACAGTAACACTTTCATCAAAACTTCCAAAAACAAACAAAGCCAGGTGTACATTAAATAAATCCAATCAAAACTCACTCAAGTGCACCCCATCCTCCCTAAACCAAACTGGGACCCTGCCATCAAAGCCCATGTGCTCTATCATATCAATACCTAAATTCATCAAATACCTTGACAACCTAAAATTAACAAACTGACGAGCCTGCTCTATTCCCATAAAACTGCTGGCATTCCTCCAAATCAAATGTTGTACTATTTCAGACCACACAATACTCATGCCTGGAAATGCCCTCATTAAAGAAGCTAAACACTCTAATATCCTATACACCAACTATCGCTTTAGAATTACTCCCAAATTGTTGCCTGCCAAAGAAACTACTAAAACTCACAGAATCCAGTCCATGATCATATGTCCACAAACTCCTCCATGAGTTGATGCCATCTGAGGCCTTTGTTACCATGCCATAGGATTCTCCACTCAAAGTGATGTAAACCCAGCTCACTATCATCTGGCCTAATTGCACCTTAAGTGTTTGTCTTATAATTGGCTATAGCCTCACCACCCTAACACAAGAAAATCTACCTCATCCTTTCAATATATCAGCTACTATCCAAGATTTCATGAAATCCTGCAACTCTGCCACTTGACTGAATATACTAACAGTAACCATATTTACCTTAACCAAGTGGACAACCTTATGCTGCACCCAAGCCCAAGCTAAATATTGCAATAATAATTTCTCTGACCAAACTCCCTCTGCTTCAGGCAGCTGCAAATCAAATTTATCAAAATCATGTAAAGCACTGCCATATGCCTTTCTTGAAGAAACTGCCCAAGTCTGCTGCACCAGCTGTCTCATTACTTCAGTCTAATATGCAACACCTCATCAGGCAACCTGACTGATTTGCTTGCTGCCTCTGGGGCTAACTGCAAAAACCTGCAAAACTGAAAACAAGACAAACTGTCAGCAATCCCATTCCTAGCACATGCCAAATGCACAGCTGTAAAAGAAAAGTTAAACTCTGCAAAACCAATTTCTGTAAGATTAACAAAAACAATCTAGACTTTGTTTCTTTGACTGTAAAACCCACACCACTGCAATATTATGCAAATGAAAAATCACCCTCTTACGACACAACCACTCCTGCTACAACACAGATACTGCCCAAATAGGCATCAATTCCAAAAAAGCCACATCTCTCTTCCAGTCATCCTTCAAATCATCCAGCCATCTAGCCACAAACCATTTGCAACTAAAAAAACACTGACATCCCAATACCCCCTCCCACGTCTGTAAAAAATTGCAACTCGTCTTTACAAACACAATCTGACTGTTAAAACAAAATGCCATTAAACTGATGCAAAAATGACAACTAAAATGCTAATTCAGCAGAACCAAGCTTACCAATCCTTACACAATGATGTTTGCCCCCCACCCTTCAATAAGAAAGCCACAGACCTACGAAATGTACGACCAGAATGAATTGCCTGGCAAGCAAAATTCATCAGCCCAAAGAGCTAAATAATGTCCCTAATCCATATCTTGTCTTGGGCCTTCACCCTAGCAATCTTTTCTTTAAAGTGTTGTATGTTCTTGAGCAGTAAGCAAAACAAGCCTTGTCCCACATCCACTAAAAATCCCAAAAAACACAATACCTTGGCAGGACCTTCCAATTTCTGCATAGCTAGTGGAACACCCAGCTCCATGCACATTGCCAAAATTGCCTGCATACCCTCCATCACTCCTTCAAACCATTCACCCACCAATAGAAAATCCTCCAAATAACACACCACCTTCCAAGTGCCCACCCGTTGCTGTCAGATCCAATGAGTGCAGTGCTAAACTTCTCAAATGTGGCACAGGCCACTGAATATCCCATTGGCATAGCCTTGTCAAAGTAAAATTTGTTCTGGACCACCATGCCCAGCTACAGCAACTCTTCCTCCTACACTGGTAGTAACAGAAAATCAGATTCAATATCCACCTTTACCAGCCATAAATCTGTAAACCCCAGAATGAACTCTACCATTTCATCCAACAAAGCATACTTAACTTTTGCGTCTTCTACAGAAATTAAATCATTAACTGAGTTCCTCTCAGGATAGGACAAATAGTGAATCAGCTGAAATTCACCAGGTGACATCTTAGAGACCAATGGCAACACCTTAAAACTGTCAAAGGGAGGGCAATCAAACAGGCCTACAAACCTGTCTGCACACGGCTCCCGCGCCACTAAATCTTTCAAAATCTCCTCACTCCTCCACTCTGAATACAAATTCTTACAGACTGAGCCAACCCCTTTAACGTCTGACTTAATAGAAAATCCTAAGGAAAATACTGTAATTAATTCTTACTCAATTGCCAAATCAGAAAATTGTTTGAGCATGTGCTGCAATGCCCACATCTTAATGGGTGAATGTGTCACCCTGTCTTCCCCTCTGCCCCCAAAATGACACTCCTCTCCTATGCCCTCTAAAAATTACCTTGTCCCTAAAAGCCTTGAAATCCCTGGAATGAAATAATGCTCCCACTATGGTCAGAAATGAGTCCAGATTGACCAAATACCCTTCCTGATGGCCACACTGAATAGTTAGTTGTGCACCCACACAATTTGAAAAAGTGTGGAGAACTCGCATGTTGTCCATGAACAACGTATGACATTAAAGGCCCAGCACACTCCAACCACCTCCCCTCCCAGCTTACCCCCCCTCTGCCAGCAGCTCCAAAGTTATCTGTCATAGTGGCTAACAAAATGTCAGGGTGCCTAACCTCTCAAAGCAGTGATTGATCCATCACTTTTTGCTTACAGTACAGCTGATCATACCGCAACCAGGCAATCCCTATCTGCAGTCATTGTGCCTCACAAGTAGGTTCACAGGTTCATAGGTAGGTACTGGGCTGTTGACCCTAGGGCCTACTTAAACCTAGCCAAAAAGGTACCCTGGCTTTCGCCACCCAAGAAAATTATTTTCCTGTGCTCCTGTCGAGCAGAGCTACAGAGGTGATCCCGGGGTGAATTTATTTCCTATTTCCCATCCAATCATCAAGATTTTTCTTGAAGAGTGCTAATGAGGAGCTTTGCTTGATATAGATAGGTAGTTTGTTCTAAAGTATGGGAAGACTCTTGGATAGGAATCTATCCCTCCAGCATGTTCTTTTTATTGTAGTGATAAGGTTTATGTCTCTAGAGCGTGTAGCTCGGAGAGATTGGGATTTCCTTAAGTGGAGCATGTCCAACAGCTCTGGGTTTGACATAGCTTTGTATGTTAGGCAGAGATTGCCTCTGAGTAGGCAATATGCGACAAAGTAAAGCTGGAGTTTTTTTAGACTGTCTGCGTAGGGCATCTGTTTGAGGCCGGTAATCCTCTTTGTGAGGTATTTCTGCGGCCTTTCCAGTTGTTGTAGATGTCTTGTGAGGTACATAGCAAAAGGGGTGTTGTACTCTATAATGGGTCTAATGAGTGATGAGTAGAGGGGAATAATGACCTCTTTTTTCCTGGATGAGAAACCTTTTGTGATGAGGTGTGCCATGTAGAAGAATTTCCTGACTACTGTGGCGATGTGATTATCAAAGAAGAGACTACTGTCCACCTGTGTCCCAAGGTCTCTTATCACACATTCGGGGTTTAAGTAGACTACCACGTATGTGGTAACTCATGGGTACATAGTTTTTACCAAAAGGGATGACAATGCACTTTTTTGCATTGAGCTTGGGGCCATGGCTTTGACACCAGGCATCTGTTTCTGTGAAGACCTTTTGTAGTATGTCCACATCGTTAGGAGTTTTGATTATGGCTCCTAATTTGCAGTCATTTGCGAACTTCATTAGCCAAAGACCTTCTTTGTTAGCCTGTACTTCAGAAAAGTAGATACCAAACAGGAGAGGACCCAGGACTGAACCCTGTGGTACTCCACTTGTCACTGGTCTGAAGTCGGATTTGGAGTCTGCTACTTTCACAGTGTGGGTTCTGTCAGTGAGCCAGTTGGCAACAAATCTTGTGACATAGGGATTTATAGCTAATTTAGTGAGTTCATCTATAATTCCAGAGTGGGAGATGATGTCAAAAGCCTTGGCGAGATCTAGATAGGCTGTGTGAACCACCTTAGCCTCATCTACGCCTTTGAAGACTGCTTCAAAGAAGTCTATCAGGTTTAGGAGACATGATCTGCCATTTACAAACCCGAACTGGGTGGGGTCCAGAGTTTGGAGATTACCAATGTCTTTGTGTATAAGATCCATGATGATACATTCCATGGCCTTGCAGACCAGGCTCGTTAGGCTAATGGGGTGGTAGTTTCCAGGATCTGTGGTGTCTCCCCTTTGTGGAGTGGGATAACCATTGTTATGCGCCATTCATTGGGCACAAAGCCTGAGGTATGGCTATGATTGAACTTGGTGCTTAGGTGGGGTGCCAGTTCACTCTGCAGTTCATGTAGAACACAGCCTACAAAGTTGTTAGGTCCAATGGATGCTGTGTTCTTGGCTTTGGAGAGTGTGTTTTTTACCTGTGCAGGTGTCGAGCTTTAGGTATTCGATTACCTAAAGCTTCGACTATATAATAAAGACCCATCAGCCAGAGGATATATCATATAGGTGGGATTAAGTATCTTGGATCATATTTAAATCCCTTGGTATCATAAATTGCTCCATCAAAGACAGAAAACAGCTATTATCATATACTGTGCAGGTTGAAATTTAACTATTAGTTCATTGCATAGTAACATTAGAATGAAAGTTAGATTAGAATGGTTTGACTTACCATTGAATTAATTATTGAGTATTCTTACTGCTCCATTCCTGTTTATCTATAGCCTGGTACATTTATTTTCAATAATAACATATTTATTCTTAACAAAATGTCAGCTATATAAAAAGTAAGACTGCTATTTCACCATCAGAATCGTACACTTCCTCATTACTAGATTTGCAAGAAGGCAGGTAAATCTTTTTGACTGACAAAATAATTTGTATCTTATTTCAGTTACAGCATCTATGGTGGTTTATTTATATGACAAGAGAATAAGTTAAAGATTGAAAACTTTTCAGAACTGTTGCAGGAATTAACAAAAATAATTGATGAAACTTCTGCAAAAATGCATTTTTTTAATTTAAATACATTCATTTATATGTTATAAGATGGAGAGTACCCTTTTGTAATCCTTTAACTGTTACTAATGTCATAGAAAAAAAGGTTGTTACCCTCAGTATGTAAAAAAACATGCTGCAAAGTAATTTATGCCTGTTATCATAAACAGTAAAACAAAAGCTAAATGGACTTTTGGAAGACATAAAATATGCAGTTGGTAAATTGTATTATTCATTAAGACAACTACAGTGTAAATTAAGTAAAGCTAAAGTTAAAGACTTGATAATGGTGTTGATTTAACACAACCTAAAAAAAAATGCATTGGGTACAGAGATGACAAGATTCAGTAGAGATAACTGACAGAGACCAATTGCATTTCATTTTTGAATACAATGCTCTAAATGAAGAAGTTATTAAAGAACATTGGGTAATACTTCAGACTAACAAACAGGTGAGCTGCACAGTAAGTCAAATGGCAGAGTTATTTTATAGAAAGGGAACAAGCAAGCAATAATGCCTGACAGGGTGTGTGTTATTGTAGAAATAACACCGGCCCAGGGGTGTTCTGAGGCTCAACAACACAGGCAGAGGGCTTCTACACATCTGGAAGGGCATTATTTCCACAATAACACACACCCTGGAGGGTATTATTGTATTTAGAGAATCAGCTGTCTGTAAAATTGTTGTTTTATTTACTTATTATTATTATTTTTATTACTATATATATTTTTCTATATTTTTATTGTAAAATAGTTCCTCTGTCTAATGTTTCAAACTTGCTGTAGTATATATTAATGGCAAAGTCAAAGTCAACCTTATTGTCGATCAGATATACACAGCAGTGCAAGCTGAATGAAATTATGTTGCCTTAGTCCCTGTGCAAGACTTAACAATGAACACATAGTTTGAATGACCATAAGACTAATGCATATACAGTAATAATTAAAATATTAACAGCACACTAAATTACCACAATTGGACAGGAAGACATTAGGCAGTATTATACTTGTAGGTACTGCAAGACTATAACTGCACATTGTGATTGCAAAGAATATTGCACTTCATCAGTTGTAGTATGATATATTCTGATTCTGTTCAGTCTAAATGTTTTGCAGTGTAAGCTGTGATACTGGCTGCCTGAGGAAAGGTGGAAGTACATGCCATGGGCAGGGTGAATGGGATCATTGATTATCTTCCTAGCCCTTCCCACAAACCGAGTCTCGTGCAGATCATCCATGGATTTTATTAATGGTGTTGTAGGAATAATTTTACATCCAAAATTTTACACTTAAAAAAATCCAGGTGTTTAATTTATTTTTTGGTTCCTAAGACATTTGGTTTGTTGGCAGTCATTGACTGGAGTTACTAAACGACATACATTTGAGTTTCAGGCTTTTATTTTTTTCAGAAAATTCATGCTAACAGAAATCTTTTATCTAAGCAAGCTTGTAATTTTATAAGAGCAATAATTAAAATCTCTTTCTATTTTTGCGTCTTCATTCCCCACTTTATTTTAGGCTTTATCCAGATTTCTTCAGCTGAAAGGTCCAGAGGTATGACACCTTCTTTACTGTTGCTGCTGCTTGTAGTCCATTTCACACTCTCTCTCCCTCTCTCACATGCATACCTCTCAAGTGTGCAGATTTTCACAGAATGCTCAGATTTTTGCCTCATATTTCTGGTCCGTTTTTCATAAAATTGTGGTTTTCTGGCAAATTAGTGACACATTATTAAAGACTGAAGTTAGAAAATAATGACAGACATTTGAGTTTCTGACTTTATACCTTTCAGAAAATTCATGCTAATGCAAAAAATGTTATTCTACCAACTTTCTAAGTTTCTAATAGCAATATTTAAACATCGTCCCTATTTTTGGGCCTTTGTCCCATTTTTATTTATGACTTTGTCTAGATTTCTTGCTCTAAGAGGTTGAGAGGTATGCTCAATGGCACACCTCTGCTTGAGAAAATGCATGATAACACAAATCCCAATATTTAAGTAAAATATGTTCCTATTTTAACCTTTTGCCTCCACTTTATTTTTGGCTTATCCAGTTATCTTTAGCTAAGAGTCAAGAGCATACCTCTCAACTGTCCAGATTTTTGCAGAATATCCAGTTTTTTGGCTCATATGATTGGTAAAGTCCTCATAAAATTTGTAGTGTAATGTGAAATCACTGGGAATCAAATTTATTAAGTAATAACAGACATTTGAGTTTCAGACTTTGTATCCTTCAGAAAATACATGCTAATGGAAACGTTATTCTAGCAAACTTCTAAGTTTATCAGTTCCATATCTAAAATCTGACCCTGTATTGGTCCTATGTGTCCCTGTTATTTGTGGCTCTGTCCAGATTTCTTGTGCCAAGAAGGATGAGAGGTATGCAAACCTCTTATGTGATGCTGCTGCCAGGGATCACCCGATCACTCTCATGCTTCACTTTCTCTCTGTCACACACACACACACACACACACACACGCACACACACGCACACACACACACACACACACACACACACACACACACACACACACACATGCACGGACCCACGCACGCACACACGCACACACACACACGCACACACACACACACACGCACACGCACACTCACACACGCGCACATGCACACACACATGCACACACACGCACACATGCACACACGCGCACATGCACACACACACACACACACACACACACACACACACACACTCACGCTTTTTATTTTGCTCTTTTTTATTTTACACTCGCTAAACAGCAAAAACACTGCTTAGTGAGCATAAAATAATGGTGGCTGTTAGTTTTTTTTCAGTCCGAGCTCCATGGCAGCTTGATATGCTGCCATGAAGTGGTGGACTCATTTTTCAGCAGGCATTACCTGTAGATTAACACTCTGCTGGAGAACATCCGTTCTCCAATCAGGGAGAACTCTACAGGTTGCTCATTCTCTAAGCTGGAATTAATCAGTCACAACATGAAGATAAAAAGAAAGAAATTAATAAGGAAATAGACAATTTTGAAATTACATATGTAGTACATTAGAATTTATATATTACAGTAGTAAGATCGCTTACTCAGAAACTGGGTATGGTTGCACAACATGCAACTGCATTTCGCAGTTAGAGGAAGGAATTGTCTACAGTACGCCATCTTCTGTGTTTGAAAGACTTACAGGGGGATTCAATAAAGCTTACATGATAATGTTAACTATGTGTGTGTCGCGGTGTGATGTGCACACTGCTGTGAAGTTTTAGATTCAGTAAATTCTGTGTAGCAGTGCCCAACGGCGATCACTCACTTGCAAAAAAGGAATCTTTAATGGCATGCATAATACAGCATAAGTAGCTGAATTTTATGCTAATGTAGCAAATCAACATGGTGGAGGCTTTCAAAAACCTGAAAAGCAACCGTCTAGACTACGTGTTCGTTTTTGGTGAGTATTCCAAAACTTTCTAAATACAGCCACATAAAGGAGTCTACATGGAAACAAGAGCAAGTAAAACGTCTTACATTTGTACAGAACTGCCCTTGACATGTAACACCACACATATTCTAACAAAATTACACAGGATAGATCCTAGAAAATCAGTGTCACAATCATAATTCTTTTTTAAGTGCCATGACATAAAGCTTCTCTTCCCCAACCTCCAAATGAAGAATATACTTGTAAGTAATGCAGGCTGATATAATGTGTAATCCTCCATGAAACAGAGTATTTTACTGTAATGTAAGCATATGCAGAATGTAGTTGATGGATTACAGTATTTCTTTGTTACAACATTGGGCTCCCGTGCAGTTTCCCTGTCTACACAGTTACTAACCATGTAAATTCCGGACTGTCAGCACAGTGAAGATACAAATGAGGTCAAAACTCATTAGAATTATTGAAGCTCAAAAAAAGAGTAACCATGTGGGTTTTTTAATTCATATAGGTACTTCCACAGTGTTCGTGTTGAATGTATGGCAACAGTGAATACTAACATTGGGGGGGTGTCAGGTTACACTTGCAGAGCTGAACATGTAGGGCTGTGAAGGGTGAAATTGCATGTAAGCAGTGCACATTTCCTAAGTTCTGTGTCATCCTCATTATTTGGTTGTTAAAATGTGTGGTCTCCGGTTTAATTATTTTTTTTTTATTTTGCCATTGTTTGTGCGATACAGCTCTTAATGCAACCATGAGAACAGAGGAATGAATGGCAGGTTTCTCTGTGTTGCTATGTACCTACTCTTGTGGCAGCACATGTATGTTTTAGGGCTGGAATATAGATGGTCCTGGGATGAACTACAGGGGTGCAACCATTCCTTTACTTTTTATGGTGCATGTTTGCGTGATATCACAAGAATGGAGGAAATATCAGTTTTGCTTATGCTTGCCTTATTTATGCGAAGGTGCGCAGAGGTGCACAGAGGTGCCCATGGCGCAGTAATGAGCAAGCAACAGGTGTGTTTAATAGATGCTAGTTATAGCATAAGCAGGTGAATTGCATGTTAATCAACCAATCCTACACAGTGGAGCTATTCAACAATGTATAAAGTATCAATGCAGCCTCCATCCTGGTTTTTCCTTTATCCTTCAATACCATTGGAGTAGAGGCAAGGAAATTTAAACTGACACAACCTTAGTGGGTAGTGAAGTTATTCTACATCTGCATGTGATAGAAGCTGAAGGCAATGCTGCTGGTGCTGCTGACAATAGGCCTAGGCCAAGAAAGAGAAGAGTGCCCAGGCCCAGAGTAACTTTCCAAGAGTTATATGAGCTGGAGATTGTAGTGCCCTACAGGGTAGACAGGGACATAATACAAGAACTCTGTGAGCTCTGCAGCCCTCAACTCAGAGCCAGAGCCAACCAAGGGGAACCCATCCCAGTGGGAACTAAGGTATGTGTAACGCTTAGAATAATAGCTACTGGTACCTATCAAAGAGCAACTGGGGACATGATGGGTGTCTCACAGACATTAGCCTCCACGATCCTTCACAAATTTCTAGATGCTATGCTCATACATGCTAGTGAGCACATATTTTTCCCCCATGCTTCTGAAGATAGGGCCAGTAAAATGGAACTGTTTTACCATGTAGCACACTACCCTGAAGTACTGGGTGTCATAGATTGCACACATCTACACTTTGAGGCACTACCTGGTGAGAAGGGTAGAATCTAGATTAAACACAAGGGATACTACTCCATCAACTGCCAAGTCATGTGTAATGCCCAGGGAATTATCTTGAATGTGTGGGCTAGCAAACCTACAGAATAAAAATAAGACAAAGAGACCAACTCTAAGGTACACTGAAAAAAGGTTATCCCTGAAAGGTTTGTGAAATAATAAACTGATTGTGGGTTTTAATTGTATGCTCAGCATGTCCGCTTGTCTGTATTTTGGAGTTTTATTTTGGGGGGGGGGCTAGCAACCCTATCAGTTATCATAAGTCCCATATATGTCACACATCACTGCTGTACCAGATGTTTGCTAGGTGGGACATCCTACAGGGCCAGTTTGCTAGGTGGGACATCCTATAGGGCCATTTACTGGGGGATGCTGGCTATGGCCTGGATCTGTGGCTGTTGACACCTATCAGAAGTGCGCACACACCCATGGAAGAATGCCATAATGAAGCACACACTCAAACTAGAAACATCATAGACTATGTGTTTGGGCTGCTGAAATCAAGGTACCAGTACCTAGATATATCTGGTGGAGCCTTGCATTATTATCCATGCACATGTACACAAATATGCAATGTATTTGCTATGCTCCACAATCTGATCTTGCAGAAACAGCTGCAGCAGAATCAGCAAGGGGAAGGGACACACATCCTCCCACCAATGCTTAGGTCCACAACTACAGTCAGAGTAGGACTCAGAGGAGGAAATCCCAGCTGCTTTCCCTGTAGGCAGAAATAGGCATTCTCATTATGCCCTTGCCTTGGTCAAGAGACTACTTATAGCACATTCACTGACCACCTTGGGATCTAATACCTTTCTCCTACTCACATACATATAGTAAAATTAATGCCAGGCAACTCACACAACCTTTACCTCATCATGTATTGGCTGTGTACTGCTTGCATCAGACAGTGTCAGCCCTGAACTAAAGATTTGTCAACTGCTGCATTTGTAAGGTAAGTCCTGAACCTCGAGTGCATTCTTTAATAATATTATGGCATATCCTTGTATATCCTAACTTGGTACAGTAAGCAAGTAAATAGTGGCAGATTTGTACAAAAAGTATCTTAACATGTAACACCAGGCACTTATTTTACTTATATTTGTCTATTTGTAAATAGTAGGCCTCAGGCATAAAGGATTCACACAGTCATACCTCTGAAGAATTCTGATGTTCCCTGCATGGCCTCAGTTTAGCACCATACCTTTGTACTGGTAAATCATTAAAGACAGAACTTAGAAAGTGATAATACACATTGCAGTTTAAGACTTCAGACTTGTTTGTGTCATAACCGTAACTGAGCTTTGTTCCCCCCCAAAAAGAGGAGTGTATCCTTGCTCCTGCCATAACAGTAACTCAGCTATGCTGCCTCCAAAAGAACAGTATATGCATGTTTGTGGCATCCAGCCTAGACTACATATCATATTATTCCCAGTTAATATCATCTCACATGTTAAGGCCAATGATATAGAATGGCTTACACTATGTATGTTAGATAACTGATGAATGCTCAAGAAACAGAGAAAGGTAACACAGAGCTGCATATTTGTAAGCATAATTATGGTAGTTTGTGTGATCACTAACAGCTCTATGTCCAAATATAGTAAAACTAATTAAATGTACAATCACAGCTGATGGTTTGATAGCAGTGTACATTCTGATGCAGTTGGTTGTGTGAGGAATGACGTCATTTTGTTGATACAAAACTGTTTGTGTGGCAAAATGGACTAAGGTATCCCCTGTTTTCTGAAGCTGTATTGGTGTGAGAGTTCATATCCTGACAGATTTAGAAATGTGTGATGTGTACTATTAATTTTACTGTGTTTTTAATGATTTTGTGCATGTATTCCTTAGTTTTAGTATCTTTTCCTCTTTGTCTTCTTTTAATTCCACTGTTGAGAGATGCAATGCATCCCGCAAAGTAGTTTGGCTAAACTATCTTATTTTCGTGATGTGCAACATTGTGGAAACAGGGAAAAACAAGTTGCCAAGAAAGCAGAAACCTAAAAAAAGAAAATGGAAGCATTTAATTAATGCTCTTAGCCATCTCAAAAAGCTGACCTGGAGTATAGATGGGACTTGGGTATAGTAGCAAACATATGCTCATGTTTGTGCACTGCTTCCCTACGAGCAAATAGGCCTATCTCACATACATGCACACTTTGTAAACCATCACACAAATCCAATGCTCATTACTCTATGGAATTGTATATATATTTTATTATTGGTGTTTATTGCCCAGTTCCTTTGTATGACATAAAACTACACGTGGAAACATTGCAAATTAAGGGCATAATATAAATATATGTCACAAATTTATAATACATCCATTTGTTCCCCTCTCCCCAAACTACCCCAAACAAGCTATACAACCTGGGGTCTCATTACTTTTTCCATACATATATCAACCACAATACAAAGTGTTATACATAACATTGTGTCCTCAAACATGGACGGGGGCACTTGGTGGTGCTCACAGCCTTGCTCTGCAAAACTCAAACAGCCAAGTATGCTCAATATGGGTACTTGTGTTGTTACACAGCTAGGCTTCCAAACAGCCTACTGGTATTAGGCTTTTAGACTCAGATGATACTACGAAGCAATGTATCTATGCAGACCTCCCAAACTATTGTCTCCAACAAGGCCTGCCAATGTCATCTACTATAAGTTCACCTGTAATTATAACAAAATCAGACTTGTGTAGTAGTGTGTGCATTAAGTACTATGTTTTGTAGTCTGTCTACTTCAATAGGTAGTGGTTCTATTCTCACTGCAGTCAACTGGTCATGTGTGTGTTTGTTTTCACAGAATAGCAGAAGTGTGTATCCCATACTTACCTCTCCAATGGCATGGCTTGCTAGTTTTTTAAGACTTGCACAAGCCTACACATCCATTTAATGCAGGCTTTCCAACCTCATCTCCCACATGGCCTGCCAATGTCATCTACTATAAGTTTACTTGCAGTTCTAACAAAATCAGACTTGTGCCATGGCATGTGTGTTAAATACTCTGTTCTGTAGTATGTGCATGAAGATAGGTGGGGGTTCTATTCTCCCTGGAGTCAAATGGTGTGTGTGTGTGTGTGTGTGTGTGTGTGTGTGTGTGTGTGTGTGTGTGTGTGTGTGTGTGTGTGTGCGTGTTTGAGCTATTGCTGGACTTAACAGTGAGTCTTTTAAAGCAGCCTGTGGGACACTTATCTTGTCCTCAACAGACACTGCTGATGTCATCATCTATAAAGTGTTGCCTGACACACTCCAAGTCAGACTTGAGCTGTGTTCTGTAGTTTGTGTACTTAGATAGGTAGGGGTTCCCTTCTCATTGGAGTCAATTGGGGGTGTTGTGTGTGTGTGTGTGTGTGTGTGTGTGTGTGTGTGTGTGTGTGTGTGTGTGTGTGTGTGTGTGTGACCAGTCAATTTTTTACACCAGCCTGTGGGACGCTTTTATCTTGCCCTGGACAGACACACATCTGTCATTGCTAGGTTTTACAGTAAGTAAAAGAAGCTGCTTTATACAAATGCAAAAGTGAAAATTTAGACCTAGAAGACCACCCTCCTCAGCCTAAACAAGCAAATAAGACAACTTGTGCAATGTGTCAACCCAACCCTTATTTTCTCTGTTTTTTTCCTTTCTTTTCCCCACACCACAGTGGGATAGGCCTGGCCCATGGAATCCACCTGCCCCCACTCCATTGGCTAAGGCACCAAGGCTCAGCACATCTGAGCTACAAACTGGTAGCACCCCTTGTGCTGCCCCTTCACTACCTGACCCCTTAGGTACTTCTGCCCTGGAGGAAAAGCCTGTGGTTCCCTCCAGGAGCAGTGGCAGAGGGGGTGATTTTTTTACCAGAGAAGAACTGTTGGGGATGGTGCATAGGATTGTGCACTGCACTGAGATTGCACACATATGCAGGATGCTCTCCATCATTGTACTGAATAACACAAGGAGACATAGGCATCAGACACTGAAGACATCTACACAGTGAAGTGACAGTGATAACAGTCCAGTGGGTGAGGACTTAATTCTCTCTGTCACCCAGCTTGACATCCATGGGTTTGTGAGGTCCACACCCTTACCCCTACCATGGTGTTCACTCATGTTTTGTGTTCTTCACTGTCCCTGTGTCTTGTCTTGTATGTCCTGTCTATCAGCAATTCTTTCCTCACCATGCCAACTTACTTGCCTCAGACAAATGTCTCTTTCCCAACATTCCTATCTCTCTCCAAAAAAAAAAAGTGGGCAGTTCTCCCCCCAAAAAATGTTCCCATACATAGCTCTCCATGTCACAAATGTTTCTACTTGACACACTTGAGTTGATCCAGTTAGCCATACAACATGATTATGTTGTTGTCACCTCTCTCTCTCTAGAGACGACAGTCCAAGTTCAGCTAATCTTCTGTACATATGTTCAGTTTTCCAGAGCATATTCTTAGTATACATCATACATTCACAATACATACATGTGCTGTCCATCCCCCCAAGCAATACAACCCTGGGAGGCTCAGTATTTTTTACACACATATATATCAACCACACTACAAAGTGTAATATATATTGTGTGCTCTCTCATGGATAGGGCCAGTCAGTGGTACTGACAACCTTGATCTGCTAAACTCAAACATCCTACTATGCTCAATAAGGGTACCTGTATTTTTACACAGCTAGGCTTCTACACACCTAGGACACACTCTACAGTTTGAACCTATGAATCTATGTGCCTATGCAGGCCTCACAACCTGTTGTCCCCCACATGGCCTGCTGATGCCATCTACCATAAGTTCACCTGCAGCCATGTAAAAGTCAGACTTGTGCCGTGGCACTTGCATAAAGTACTGAGTTCTATAGTTCTGCATACTTTGATTGATAGGTTTTCTCTTCTCCCACTGAATGTCAAAAAGAGAGCATTATTCATAAGGACAAATACATCTGAATATAAACAGAGTAATTGCAGATACTCAAATGCTAATTAGGCAGTATTTGCACCTATAATTTAGAGAAAGCAAATACTAGCAATGTGGTAATTTGTGCTAAGAAATGAGATAATTTGCATGAGATACACTATTGTCATGCAATACTTATTAGAGGAATAGAGTACAGAGGGATCAATTAAGATGAATGCAAAAGTAAGATAGTTAAGCGACTGAGGGAGGAGAGAAAGAAAATGAATAGTAAAATGAGTATTGGAGAGATATGATTGAAAAGTAATTGAATAAATGCATGTTTATTTTCTAAAGATAAGGAGAGTTAGTAGAGGAATAAGAAAATGTGACATCTAATAAAATGGTGGACTTGATCTTAAGTCAACTTGCAAGAGAGAGAGAGAGATTGATACAAAAGGAAAAAGCAAAGGTGAATAATAAATAGGGAGAATTTAATAAGAACACTTACTCTTGTGAGGATGAACAGTAAAAGATCACATTATTGAGGATGAAATATTTTAGTGGAGTTTTAAATTAGTGAGCATTCATAGCTTCATGAAGTAGTAATAGTGGAAAAGAGTTCCCTTGCTTTGTTACATAGAAAACATAGAGACCATCACCCAGTGAGTTGTTGGGTGAGATACTATTTGATAGGAATTTGTCTAAGGATTTTAGTGTACAAGAAGGGGAATACCATGTCATGAGAGATATTAGTAAGGAGTACTTTTAGAACCATGTACAACTTTGAGTTAGTTCCAGTTGAATTAGTTTAAGAAATGTAGGGAATTCAAGCCAATAAATGTGTCTGATTGCTATGCAGTGATGTGTTTGTGTAGGTAAGTTGGTTGCACGTTTAGGAATTTCATTACAACTTTGCTCTAGAACTGAAAATTGGGTTGATTAAAGGCTAATAAAGGTCAATACTGCAGAAGAGAAAGTGAGCAGTAGGAGGGCAGGTGCTATTATGTTTCCTGTTTGAATTAGTAAGGTAAGAGTTACTTTGTAGAGCTTACCCTTTTTCTGATTTTTTTTAATCACGTTAAATCAGAAGATCAACTTTTAGATTTTATTTCAATTGTGAGTCCAAAGATTTTGGTTTGAGAGATTGATTAAATGGTGATTCTGCTTGAGGAGGTAATAGAAAAATGAGTAGTATTTTAATGTTAAGAACCAAGTTTAAATCCTAGAGCCAGGATTCTATTGATGAGAAAGAATAGTGGGTGCTAGGATGCAGTTCTTCAATTGTTTCAGCAGTAAAGATAATGATGGAGACATCAGTGTATTTAATGTTTGAAGAGTTACTTCAGTGCAAAAGCAAGTCATTGATAAAAATGTTAATTAGTACATGATAAGATGGAGCCTTGTGGAATTTTCACAGGTTTAGGAAGAAAGGTGGATTTGGTACACAGAATGTTGATTTGGGGAGTATCCTATTCATAAAGATCCTGAAATGTTCTTAAGTGATATTGTTCAAGGAAGAAAGAACACAGGAATGCTTTTTGGTAAGTATTCAAAGGGGAGGAGGTTAAATTAACATGTGACTATAAAGATTATATAAGAATCATTATGATGGGAATAAGTTTGCCCTGAGATTTGAAATCCAAATATCTTTTAGAAGTGACATAATTATCTGGTTTTAGGGAGTTCAAATCCACTTCTGTTTGATTTGTAAAGGTTTTGAAGATATGTATAGAATTAATAGACAGTATACATATTATTTAAATATGTATATTATGTTTACATAATATGTAAGGGTTTTAATGTGGTTCTCAACAGGATGTGTGGTTGTGCCAGTTCATGAACATTAATTGTGCAGCTATGCAATTGCTTTCCCAGTGCAATATGCAACATACAGATATACGTACACAGACATAGGAACATGAACTAGTGTAAAAATCTGAGTGAATCATAATATTTATTAAAAGGTAATGAAAAAATGTCATAATTTTATAGATGTCAATACAAGTGCCTGCAGGTCTCATTATATGACCTTGCAAAAATGTCAGGGTGGCAGACTGAGTAGTCAGGTTCACAACTGCAGCATTTTGCATTCAGTAAAATTTGTTTGCTTTAGCCAATTACACTGCTGACTGAGTTGCACATTCTCACAAGTTTATAATGTAAAAATGATTCAGAGAGCAGCTGATGAACTATACCTGATTAAAGACAAAACAGTGGATTCTGAAGAGTGCTTCAGCATAATAATAATAACAATCCTATTTGTTAATCCTGTAAGCCCCCTGGGCACACAGTCCTTTTCGTTGGTAACCTGGAAGCAATGTCTGGTTGAGTGACTTGGTCAGGGGTCAAATATTAGGCAAATGTGTCTGCTTTCCAACGACGTGTCTGGAGCATTCCTCCCCTGGCATCCACTGAAAATAGGCTCTGTCCTAGTCTGACTTTCCTGGTCAACAAATGTTAAATAAAATAAATAAATAAACAAAAATGATGGCTGAGGAATCAAACCTTGTATCATAGGATCTACAGCTTACGGTCTTAATCTCTGTAACAACTGCCGGCAATGCACAGTGCCAGGGCTTTGTAAACAAACATTAGCCACAATGTTTTCCTATTTCATTGGATAGCAAGTTATTTGTGAATGTTGCTATTGTAGTTACAGGAGCCTTTCAATGATCTACCAGGAATACCTTGAGTATTTAACAGGTGTCTGTCTTAGTTCTTTGATATCTTCCTGTTACATGTGAAAGACCATATACAACTGCTCAGGACTGCAGAGAAGAGAGTCAGCACAATGCATGACTTCTACTTCTTTGCACACACCCCAAAGGTGCAAGATGCAGTAGATTGCACTCATGTCAATAATGGTTCCATCTGGCCCTTGGTCACAGAGATTCTGAGATATGAAAGCCTAAAAGCCCCTGAACTACTAAGTAATCTATGGTGCAGAAGGGATTATTTTCAGTGTGTGTATGTGTGTTTGGCAGTCTGCTAGTTGACATGATTTCCTAAATGCCATACATCTGACCTGTATGGCTGCATTCTGAGCAATTATTTCCAACAGTGCTAGCTAATTTGTGAATTCTTGTACATTATGTTGAATAAATGCTAACACACACATATATAGTAGCATGTTTTCTATGTCCCCCCACAAAAAAGACAATTGTGTTTTACAGCTGATGTTGGCTTCCCCCTTGCACCACATTTGATAACTTCCATGCCCAGCATGAATACCATGTCAGAAATGTTACAAAACTGTCCATGTCCAGATATAAAAAATCCCTGAACATGTATGTGAACTGATCAAGGCATAGTTTTGTTGCTGATTACATATGATGGCGCTCCATAGTACTCTTTTGGGGCATCCAAAAAGATGTTTGAAGTATGTGCCATGTGTGGCTGCATTACAGCATCTACAAGGCATTCCAGCAGCAGCTGCACCAGAGAAGGTGATGAGAGACAATGTGAGCCACATGACATATGGTTATCAAGAGCCCCTATATGCTGGTGAATGGGATCAGGGCTTGAGATCTCCTGTGGCTGGCATTATATGTTACTTTATTATCTGGACCTGGAAGAAACTTGCTGATGATGTGCTTCACTCCTGGAGATAAGCAGTTATTGCCATTCACAGTAAGTAGTAGCAGGCCTTTTGACAACTCCATACACAACTGCTGAGCATGCCCCTACAAAGACCCGTGTAGATGTCCAGTCCATATTCATACTCTACACTAGTCATGGATAATACTAGGAATTGGTGTTAATGTGATGACATTAGCAATCAAATGCATATAAATTCTTATTTATGGGGTGAGGGCTCCCACAGACCTCAGTACTGCAGTTATTTTACAATGCCTGAGGTTCAGGTCCACATTGAGTTCATGATAGTGCTGGATAGCATCCTAATGCATGCCATGCAACATAGTGACCTGTTCCACTGTAGACTGTATGGCAGTTGGTTGTGCCTGAATGAAAGTCCTGAATATCTGTTGATTTATTCCCAATGCCAAGCTATGTCAGGGGGCAACTGTGAATTGTGATTGTGGTGGGTATGTCAACAGAAAAAGTAGAACAACTCAGATTCTGCTTTTTCAGACATGAGGGAAAAATTATAAAGTTGTCTGGCAAAGGAGGTCTCTCTCCTCCCTGCGATATGTTGTGCACTCAACCAGTATAGCCACAATATTCCTAGTATATTTAGTTATACATAATCCTTTGAGAAGTGTCACCCACCCAGTAATGAGACAGACATAAGTCTATTATGTCTTTTGATTGTGACAAGCATTACAAAGATACCCAGTATGTGCAATAAATACATATGCAATCTTTTGCAACATACTACTAACCTACTCACCATAAGACATTGGTGGTATTTATCAGCCCAGCACCAACATCCACATCACTGACAGGTATAAATGCTGCAGCATCTCCAACTTCAAATAACAGAAGGAACTCACCCATCATATCAGAATTGTGCACCAGCAGGGGCAATCCTTTTGGAACATTTCTCATTTCCAATCTTCTGTGTCTTCTGCTTGGCACATTTGATCACACTAGACAAAAAATGGTAACACTTGTCAAATCTGCCACTATGTTTACCCAACCTATTGCTGTCTGCAGCATAAATGACCAGATCTGGTCCCTCTGTGGTTGGTTTGCACCCCTTCTACCGATTAGCCATATTCCAAGCTACCTGTGTGGCTGAAACAGAACGTTATATTTAACATTACTGAAATTGTACAGCCTGTGTTTTCCTCATCCTATGAACATACTGAGTCACATTTAGACATAGTACGTGAATACATATTGCTAAAGATATGAGTATAGGATCTGAGAATGCACATGTTCCAGAGAGATGTATATTCGCAGTATGTAGAACCATAGTACAAACTAATACTTCTTGACAGAGGTTAGCCTGTAAAATAATCTGCTGATATGACATGCTAATGCCCACTCAAAAGCATATGAGGTGCAACTGTTGGCATTAAACCATTTAGACAACAAGGAGACACATAAGAATCCATTCTTATAGCACATACAAATGCAGCTAGCTAACATTCATACTGTTCTGTCACACTCATGATATCTAAAATCATTGTTAAAATGAAAAAATGTGCACCTTTCTTGCAAACCCCAGATACCTAGTGATAAATAATAATCAGAAAACCACTGCACAGTATTGCACATTTTGGTAGCTGAATATAAATGAAATGGTGATTATGTTACAAACTCTGCAGTTTTATACCCTATTTGTATACTACATAGACAAATAAGACTTTATATATTGCCTATGTCTCTAAACTGCATTATTCAGCTTTCCTGTACCTTTTTCACACAAAAGGCAATTGGGAGCCTTATCACGCTCACAGAGCTCCTTGGCTTATGCATGAAATGATAGATAAATGTGTGTTGTACAACTGAGCATTGGATGGTTGCAAGGCACAGGAATCTGAAAAGCACATCAGTGCAAAAGTGTCTGATGCCTAGATTTTGCATTTGGCTCTGAGTATCCTGCAAGGCAGAAATGGTTTGTAGTACTTCAATGCACAGGTTTCCTGCATGGTGTATGAGGATGAATATCTTTCTTTATCTCCTTTACAGTCACCAAAACACTAGCCAGTCTGCCTTTACGATGGCCTTTTCTGTTAAGAGGATCTCTGCTTTTGCACAGGCCAGAAATCAGCTAGACCTGTATGCAATGCAATGTCCATTCTGATAACAGTAGATATAATTATCAATCATGGGGTGGGCAAGGCCAATCTATAATCAAATGGGATAGATTAATTCCAGCACAAAAAGGGAAACTGGCAAGGATTAAATGACCCACAAGGCCAGCTAGCCTAGAACTTACATATGAACCTATGTACCTCAGTAAATCAACCTCTTTTGTCTGCATTGTTTCATGTTTATCTGTTGTACAAGTGCAAGCTGTGTCTTTTCATTTTTATCTGTTTATAACTGCAAACTATCCTATATCCTTGTTTCATGCCCAGTTTTCCCTTGCATAATGTATCCCTCATCTCTTCTCTTCTCTCTCTTCTCTGAATGAAGAAAAATGGGTTTTAACTCACATAAATATAAAATTGACCTTCGTATTCCCAATCCTGCATTTTCCTGTACATTTACTCATGTATTTCCCTCTCATTGTTCTTACCTCATCTCATATTGTCCTGTACTCAATTTCCACCTCATTTATTATTCTAAAAGTTGTTATTGTTTGACTTCAATCCCCTTAGGATTATTTAAATATTCTACTTCAACGTTGCTAGTCAATCTGAGTTATGGTACTTTGTACATTGATATGCCAAACACTAAACTATGCTATTTTATTGCTGAGAGATTGGCCACCCTCAGTTCTGTCATTTGTGCTCTTCATTTATATAATTTTGTAATGTAAGACCCCAGTCCAGGTGTGCAATCAAGAGATAGGTATACTTTTCATGTTCTTGCTGTTGTACTGCACTGTTTCATGGGACAGTCACACAGCATGCATCTGTTGTTCCACTGTAGCATTACTTATTAGTATATATACTACTGCTGTCTAGATATTGATTTGTGATGAGTATTTCTCACTCCAAGCAATGCCTCTTAATTATATAAGCAGAATAAGGAGCACAATAAACCCCTATGAATTCCATTCTGGCTGTTATTGTCAAACCAGTTCAAGATCCCTGCAATGCCTAGATCAGTCTTCTTTATGAAGAAATGAGAAATCAGATTTTTCTTGGTTCCTGACTATGTTTCACACAGAAACAAATCACTTAAGTTGAAAACAATAATTTTTTGAATGCAATTTTAAGATTTCAGTCAGACTTCCACATGATAGTAGGTACTGAAATATATCACAAAAGTGAGAGACTGAAAAGCACTGATATACCCTTTAAAATTCTCTAGATAAGAAGTAAAGAGCAAAAAAATCACAATAATAAAATAACAATTGACTTCCCAAAAGGCTAAAACATAGTTTCTTGAATGTTATATTATCATAAATACTCTATTCACATTTGCTTTGAAAAAGAGTCTGAAGTGATTTCTCAGTTGAATACAAAACTTAAAGAATTAAAAACGCAGATCAAGGACAAATAATGTTAGGATAATTGCCTTAAAAGAGAGACTAGAAACTAAACATACTGTAGCGTTCCTTCAAGCACATTTGCCACATGCTTTGAAATAAAAGCTGTCTATGCTTTTGAGTTATGAAAGAGCTTTCAGAACTATCAAATTTCCATTAGCAGGGAATAATAAGCCATGACATGCAATAGTTACACATTTAAAATCTAGAATAAGACAGCTTGTACTTTTTCCTGTTACAGAATGCGAGCAGTAGTATTAAAGTGTCCTATCAGTGCTAATATCTGATTATTAAAATATTCAGTCTTTCACCAAAGAAATCTTTTAATAACATGAAAAATATTTTTTAGCAGAGTCTAGCAGCATGGGTCAAAAATTCTTAAACCTATTTATATTGAAAGAGAATTCTACACATTAGAAAATTCAAGGACATTTTTAAATACACGTAAAAAGCTACAGGTGATCAAGATTCAATTAATAAGCCCCAGTAAAAAAAAAAAGTTATACGGAGAGTCTCTAGCGGCAGTGAATAAGTTTCTCATTTAAGAAAATTAAGGCAAGAATGGTGTCCTGTACCTTTCTCTCCAAGATAAAGAACACCTGCAACAGTTGTACCTGAAACTGCTATGCTTCAAAACCTGTCATATAATGGATACAAATGAAACAAACAGTCTCTGTGGTGTCCCTCGAAGTCTCACCAACCCAGTATATCAATACATTGGGATCAAAAACAAATAATAAGGAAACTTCACTGTGTGGAAGAGCTAAAATTTCCTAAAATTCAAGAACCTAGTAAAAATCCAAAATAATCCAAAATAATAACAGGTGGTAGAAATGCTTTATCCACTAATGAAAGTAGGGAAGCAGAATCTGGTTCAAACTGAATCTTCTTTTTAATCAATACACAGAGTCAGGCTGATATGAACTACACAAAGAGTAAGTAAATCAGTTAAAATGTTGTGGTTTAATCCATTATCAAATAATGAGGAGACTTCTCTGTGTGGAAGATCTAAGATTCTCTAGAATTTAGGCACCTAATAAAAAATCCAAAGTAATTCAAAATAATAACAGGTGGAAGAAATACTTTATGTAAAACTTTCCAAATTATAAATCCACTAATGAAAGTAGGGAAGCAAAAGCTGGTTCAAGTTGAATCTAAAGAATTATTATTATGATTGGTGGATTTATACTTTCGAAAGTTTTAAAGAAGGTATTTCTACCACCTGTCATTATTTTGGATTAGTTTGGATTTTTATTAGGTGCCTGAATTCTAGGGAATCTTAGATCTTCAACACAGATACGTTTCCTCATTATTTGATAATGGATTAAACAACAACATTTTAACTGATTTACTTATTTGTGTAGCTCATATCAGACTGACTCTGTATAGTAATTAATTTGGGCTTACATACGAAAATACCCACGACATGGCTAGCCACCTGATGGTGTAAACCTTGGCTCAAGATGATTGCCCCTGTTGACGTGATACCCTTACCCCATGTGTAAAATGTGAAAAAGGGGTTGAGGAGGAATGGATGGATGGATGGATATGAGAATACATTTTCATCTCTTATTGAATACTTTGCAAACCTTACTTACTTTGTTTATTACAGAAAAGTTCAAGACTGAGAAAAAGTCTGTTTAGGTATATAACAGGAACAAGTAAAGGAGAGACAGAACTGGCCAGAATGAGCAAAGCTAGGAAGAAGATAAGGGAAGAGTGTAAAAAAAAAAAAAACAGCAAAGGCATTGGATGAATACTTTATTCAACATTTTTGCCATGAAGGACACAGGACAGTGTAGGGAGAACAGAGGTAAACACCAGGATAAATATTGCGGATTATAGGACTGAGAAGACTTGCTATAGTTACCAGATTGTCTGCTTCCCAGGGACCGCAGGAAGCTGATTAGTATACTGGATGATTGTCAATTTAATGTTTACATAGACCACTGACCACTATGGTAGAACATGAGGACTGTAGCACGACAGGTATGGTAAACTTGTATGGGGAGATGGGGTGGGGGTGGGGGAGGGGGTTGCAACAAGAGAAATCCAGAAAATAAGAGGCCTACTATTCTAACTTCAGTGACAGGGAAAGCAATGGAGAGAACATAGGGTTATGGATTGTAGAAGTTGTTTATTAGACCTATTCCAGTTTTATGGCTGAGTTTAAGGAGAATATCGTAGTGGAATTACAAATCGTCAGCTGGAATTTCCACCAGGGCTCTTGACTTGGTCTCAACCAGATGTCTGTCTAAGTATGTGGTTTCCTGAATGTCTAAAATGTAGGGCACATTGGGTTATGGAGAAAATAATGCTTAACAAACTGATAAAATGAACGACCAACCTTTGAAACTGGAAAGCCACTAAAAACAAACCGAATCACGTCCTGAAGCAGTAAAAGATTGTTTAAGTAAGCAATGAAAATACAGTAAAACTGCTTTTCGTCCCTTCAAATGCTAGGACTTCATCAGATAAAACAATAATGTTAAAAACACATTTAAATAGTATTTACTTCCAGCCATGTGAATAATGTAAAACATCCTGTTGGTCAAACTATTAGCCCCTTATGTAAACCCCACCTCCAACTTATATTCACCATCATTTTCATAATGGTTTTAAATCATTACATGTAAAGATGTATAAAACATTATATTTTAATAATACAGCAATGTGTCCCTTTTCATTCATCTTGACAAACTTTTCAACTTTAAAATACATAAAATGGATAATAAATCATTCAATTCAGGATAGTGACAGGCATCAACACATAATTGCCATAACAACTCTGTCCTTTCTAAAAGTAGTGAAGATGGACCTCCCCTCGCATCTGGATAAACTTGGTCTATCCCTCTGAATTTAAACTCATGGTGGCGAAAATCTCTGATATGCCTTGCCAAAGCATTTTCATACTTGTTTCTACTTATACAGTACAAGTGCAGAAAAACGTTCCCGCAACCTCCTATTGGTCTTACCAATAAAAAATGTGGAACAATGGAGACACTTAGCTAAATAAACCACTTGTTTAGTTTGACAATCAATTTTATATGTAGTACTGTATTTTCTCCCCCCACTTCAAAAATTGAACGAGTATCCATATATTTACAAAAATGGCACATGTTACACTTAAACATACCTCTCCTGGTAACCAGTGGTTCTTGTTTCCTTCCAGGATTTGTTTTAGGTTGCCCCCCCTCCTAAAAACAATCCTGGGGGCTTCATTAAATTTCTCTCTTAACGATGTATCATTTGTTATTAAACTCCAATTCTTATGTATGATAGATACTATACTTAAAGCATCTATACTAAACGTTAAAATGAAGTTATAGGGACTAGGTACTTCTCTCCGTACAGGTGTATTAATATTAATAATATCCTGAACATTCAATATTGGTTTATATATACCTGTACTTCTTTTAACTTGAACTTCATTAATCAACTCTGAAAGTAAACTAGGGGGGTAACCCCTTTTTAAAAACATATCTTTCAAGTGATCACACTCACTTATAAAATCTTCCCCTCTCGTGATCATATGGGCCGATCTGACCAGTTGGCCCTTAATGACAGATTTTTTTGTGAAAGGGGGTGGCAGCTTGAGTAATGCAGGAAGGAGTTTGAATAAGTCTCCTTCCTGAATATTTTAGCTACATAGTGTCTATTCACTGTATCTTTTGAAAGATCTACATCCAAGTATGCTATTCTCTCTCAGGAGAAAGTTGATGTAAACTTAAGAAATTGAGTAGTGGTATTGAAATGTGTAAGCATTTCTTGTGCTATTGTTAAATCTCCTTCTATTAGGATAAAGATATCATCCAAAAATTGTAAAATTGTGTATGATATCGTATCTTCCAAAACATTAGGGTGTTATTCAAAACAAATTCCTTCTACCAGTGGGCCATAACAAGGTTGGTGAAGCTGGGCCCACAAGGGGAGCCCATAGCTATGCCAACCTTTTTGAGATAGAATTTGTTATTAAATGTAATAAAATTATAAGATAGGATGATATCTAATAATTCTTCCACTATATCCATGTCCTCCTGTTATGCTCCATTATCTCGCATTGTCGTTACCACCACTCTATACCTTCTACATGGGGTATAGAGGAGTACAGGTCCTTTACGTCCACTGTAAAAAAATTACTATCTTCAATGAATGCAATTTTATTCAAACTATCTAGAAAGGACCAAGAGTCCTTACATATTTGTTTTTCATGTACTACATATTTTTTCAAAATGTTATCAGCAACCTTCGCACATGCATATGTGATGCTATTTCTAGCATCCACCAAAGGATGCATAGGGGGGTCTTGGAGGCTCTTATGAATCTTTGGGATTCCGAATAAAATTGGTATCCTTGGAGCTGGCATGATTAAATAATTATAAAATTCAACACCAATCCTAGATTCTATAAACATGTCATTAATAAAAGACTTTATTCTAGAATGGGCGATATTTAATTAATTCCTGGTTACTTCCATGTAAGTATCACTGGTGATAACCTTCATCATCCTATCTATATAATCTTCCATGTTCATAATTGTCAACCTGCCCCCTTTATCTGGCTGCATGATTCTAACTGGGGCTTCTTTTAAATGGTCTAGCATGTTTTTATCTTCCCTGCTGATTTTGAAAGTATCCCTCCTTTTCCCTTTACTCTGCTGAAAGCTGTTACGTATATCTAACTTGCAGATTTACTCATATAATGCAATCATAGGGTGTGATGGTGGGTGATACACACTTGGGATATGGTATTCACTTCTCACATTATTTTGCTGGCCCAATAAAACTGTAAGGTTTAATTTTCTCACAAACAGTTTCAAATCGATCAGGGTTTTTGCAATATCCGCTCAACATGTAGGTACAAAAGTACAACCCCTTGACATTAATTCTACTAACTCAGGAGCAATATTAATCTCTGAGTAGTTAAAAATTTTAAAGTCCAAAGTGGAAGTTGAAATTAACTTACAGTTCAGAGCCGGAACTTGTCCTGCATCGCTCATTAAATCCGTTACTTCCTTCTGTACTTGGTCTTGTTCTGTACATTCCGACCCTGTCAAGGGGTATAATTCAATGCCCTGTTCTGAAAATTTGTGTTGTTCATAGATTGTCGTACTCCTCCAGTTGAATTTGAGTTGTTATTAGCAATACGTTCATTTCTTCGGACCACGTCCGCCACTGTTTCTTCAGTGCTGTTACTAGTTGTGGGTGGTTCCACTTCTATCACATTATTCATTATCCCGCCCATTCTCCTTTCTAATCATATCAGGTAGTTTCCCTGTGAGGATGGTGGTTTGGGATAGGCCGTTCCTTGGCTGTATTCTCTATTATCTTAATTTAATTTCTTCGTCTTGGTTGTTTTTAGTTTTGTCAAATATTGGTCTATACTGTTGAAGACCCACTCATACTCCAAATTATACTGCTGGAAATCTGTGTATGTTTTAATTTGATTGTCTAATATACTGGTTTCCTCAATGAGTATGTTCACAGCTTCCTGGTAATATTTACACATGAGCTCGAGTAGCTCAAATCCATGCTGATCAAATAATTTTAGTAGATCTGTATGAAAAGGAGAGCCCTCAACAATCCCTGTGGGATATTGCCAAGACCTTAAGCCCTTTGGGATGATTCTCATATGAATACATTCCCGAAAATAGTTGTAACTTCTGTAACTTCACCAATTTCTGGTCAAATTGGTGTAATTTTGCTGACAAGTTCACACTCTCACTGGCTGGGTGCTCCTGAATATTTTCAGAGTCTGTATTCCCAAAGGAAAATGGTCTCACTATCCAGTTATTAAACTATGGAGTCCCAATAAGCCCAGATGAGATGCTCCTTCCCTGTTGGCCGGCTGTATCGCCAATTACAGTTACACTGAGACCAGATCCACTCAGTATTCTCTCACCAGAATGTCTTGTTGACTCTATTTCACCAGATTACAGCATTTCCAAGTTAGAGGTACTAGTACTGGTTGTAGAGTTCCCTGAAGGAGGAAAGGGAAAAGACCCCCGTGAAGCACTGGGAGATCTGAGTTGTTCCGTATTTGTGCCAGTATTTGACACTGCATCTAATCTCTTAGACAAATTGTCCACTTTTTGTGATAGGCATTCTATAAGTGCAGTTAGGTTACTCATGCCTTCCATTTGACTTGTTGGTGAAGGCGTGCTCGGACATGTTTCAGTGGCCATGAAACAGACAACTTGACAAACTGATAAAATGAACGACCAACCTTTGAAACTAGAAAGCCACTAAAAACAAACTGAATCACATCCTGAAGCAGTAAAAGATTGTTTAATTAAGCAATGAAAATACAGTAAAAATGCTTTTTGCCCCGTCAAATGCTAGGACTTCATCAGATAAAACAATAATGTTAAAAACATCATCACTACTTTTAGAAAGGACAGAGTTGTTATGGCAATTACGTGTTGATGCCTGTTACTATCCTGGATTGAATGATTTATCATCCATTTTATGTATTTTAAAGTTGAAATGTTTGTCAAAATGAATGAAAAGGGAAACATTGATCTATTATTAAAATATAATGTTTTATACATCTTTACTTGTAATGATTTAAACCCATTATGAAAATGATAATGAATATAAGTTGGAGGTGGGGTTTACATAAGAGGCTAATGGTTTAACCAATAGGATGTTTTACATTATCCACATGTTTGGAAGTAAATACTATTTAAATGTGTTTTTAACATTTTCGTTTTATCTGATGAAGTCCTGGCATTTGAAGGGACGAAAAGCATTTTTACTGTATTTTCACTGCTTAATTAAACAATCTTTTACTGCTTCAGGATGTGATTCAGAGAAAATAATGCTATTAAAAATAGAAAGTGGTAACTGTAGTGTTGGAAATGGTCCATTACTTCTCCCCATATTCCTTTCTGACATACATGAGGGAATACGAATAATATCAACTCTTTTCTGATGATACAAAGACAGGTACAGCAGTGGAAGATGGGGAAGAATCAGTACAAGTATATGAAAATGCTGATCATGTGCAGTGAATGGGGGGTATTGAGGTTCAGTCCAGTGAAATGGAAAGTACTGCACCTGGTCCAGAGTAACCTCAGTGTGGCCCACCAAGTGTGGGGGCAGTTGAAGTGATGGCAGCAGAGGTTGAAAATGAAATGAAGATGTCAGTCACACCTGGACTGCACCATAAGAAGGAAGGTGTGGGGTGAGTTTCAGCAATCAGTAGAATGTTTGAGTGCATCATCAGGAGATGAGATTTAAAGGCAAAGCGGTTAATGGTTCTGCTCCACTGTGCCCAGGACAGGCAATAACTGGACTACTGCTTGCAGTTATAAAAGTCAATAGGATGCTGGAAGGAGTTCAGATGAAAACCACCAGAAAGGTGTATGGGATGGGGAGAAAGTATGCCACATACTAGAGAAGCTATAACTCTCATTACTAGAGACTAAGAGAGTCAGGGTGAGATGGAGTGCATGTAACAATATCATGTCGGGGAAACATGAAGAGGCTGTCCTTAACAAGAAGGACAGAGAATACAGGTGGGGCCACAAAGAACAGAATCTTGGAACTATGTACTGCCTAGATCTATGAACGTATTTCTTCATGGAGAGAGTTGTGGGCACATGAATTGACTACCAGAATGGGTGGTGCAACGGAAGACTATTGATGGTATCTGCCACTACTGGAGGAGTTAGCAGTCTTCTACTCTGAATAGCCCTGTTTATCAGCATCATGTCTATACATACTCTAACCTCATCTTGCTTCTTTGCTTTGGGTGTATAGCATTAAGGAAAATAATTGTCTTGATGTTGTCTTTTCAGTAATGCCAATTTTTTTCTAACTTTTCTAATTCTTCTTTTACGGGTTTTGGAAACTAGCATGAACTTTTCTTTATGGTTGAGCTGTTAGTTGTAAGTTTGGATTGTATTTAACCTTTTATCTTTTTTCCTTTTCCTTTGCATTAATTAACTCGTAATACATTTGATAAGTCTATCACCACATTTTTTATTACTGTTCAAAGAGTTCAGTATTCATCACTTCTTGTAGTCTACAAACTGGATAATCAAATGGTAAAGAAATGTTATTTTGTTCTTACTCTTTTACTTTTGTATATTCTTTAGAATAACCTTTCAGTGATTGTGGCATCTCTTTTGCTTTTGCTATTTATAACTTTGGCAGTGGCTTTAACCTTTTAAATATGCCATTGGATGTTATATTTTGATGTCACTAGTTTTTACATTCACTGGGGCACCCGAATGTATTAGTAGCATCATGTCATTATTCGTATGTCTTACAGTAACATCCGGCCATGCGTTCTTGTGACTTTCATTAAGTATACCCATACAAGAATGCAACATCCGGCCATGTGTTCTTGTGACTTTCATTAAGTATACCCATACAAGAATGCAACATCCGGCCATGCGTTCTTGTGACTTTCATTAAGTATACCCATACAAGAATGCAACATCCGGCCGTGTGTTCTTGTGACTTTCATTAAGTATACCCATACAAGAATGCAACATCCGGCCATGTGTTCTTGTGACTTTCATTAAGTATACCCATACAAGAATGCACACCTTTTTCACTGTTACTATCTTCTTTTTATTCCGACGTTATCTGATACAGTTTGCTCACATGCACATCATTACTGTGTCTTAATTTCTCTGCACCAGCTACACATTTTTGGAGTCATAGGGGGCTGGAGCCTATCCCAAAAAATAATGTGAATAAGCCATGAAAAAATACTGAGCTGGACACCAGTGAGCACACACCATGAGGCAGTTTGAACATCCTCTGCAGGCTACCTGAAAGCTTTCCGTATGTTGAAAGAAGGCAGAAGCCAGAGAAACCTAATAAGATGAAAGCTTAAAATGGAAACTCTACAGAAACACTGCGTTTGGGAAATGAAGAAGAGAATCACTCACTTTGAAGCGTCCAACTACTGTTCATTTCTGCCATGTGAATACAAGATTTTAATTTCTAGACATTTCTGCACTTCATACAAGTAAGAATAATGTTGTGACTATGCAATGCCCAAGTGAAACACTATCATAAAAACAGGATGGAAAAAATCAGAACAATGGGCCATAGTTAACAGCTACTGTAATATTAGCAGCATATTATTGCCACTTTGAAAGGGTATTACTCACGGGACATTACTATCTGTATTGAACAGAGGGAAGGGCAGCTGCATGTCCCAGAGACAGGCAGCTGGGATTTCATCCCAAAAGCTGGAGGTTGTTTTGGAAGGGATAGAAAGACATGACCTGGCTACAGTTTTGCCCAGTTTTGACTAACATGACTGAAGGGTTTGGTCAGCCACATCTGTGGATAAATGATTTTGGATATATTCCCAAGAAGGAATTATTTTCTGTAATGGTAAAGAACACAATACCACTAAGAAATGATGGCCACCACAGTTGTAATATAGTCGACAATCATTTGTAAATTAGTATGGAGACAGGCCATAACTACAAAGCAATGGAAAGAATAAAGAAATGTATTAATCTTAAAATTACTTGGACAGTTCTTGGGCTAGGGTTTTTTGTCTGAATCATAGCAAATAACAAGGCATTAGAGGCACACTACCAGCTTCAAGAACATCACTTGGCAGATGGCACAAAAAAACTCTATCAGGTTGTAAGGCAAAAAAAAAATAGAAAAATAAAGACGATAGTCAGGCAGCCTTCATAAAGGATACCATGACTAACCTGCTCGCCACTCCATGGGAAATCAAAGGCAGATGGAAGGAGCACTTTCAGCAACTTCTGAATCAAGAAAATTCCAATAAGCTGTACTGCCCCAGATACAGCCAATGATGAAAAAAGAGGAGGAGCCCACCCTAGCAGAAGTAAAAACAGCACTAAGGAAATTAAGTAAGGGGAAGCAGCCAATTCAGATAAGGTCACAGCAGATATGATTAAAATGTTGGGTGAGTTAGGAGAAAAATGTCTCCTGAGGGTAGTCATAGTAGTATGGAGAGAAAGCCATATCCCATATGACTAGAGAATAAGCATACTTGTGATAGTGTACGAGAACAAAGAAGACATTCACAACTGTGGGCTGTACAGAGGTATCAAACTCCTGTCACATTGCATAAAAGTTTTGGATAGGATGACTGATAAACAAATATGCAGAGTAGAAGAATGTAAGATGGGTGTTGAACAGTTTGGATTCAGATCAGGATGCAGCATAACTAACCAGATATTTACAGCGAGACAGATAATTGAGAAGAACCTAGAGATAAGAAAAACATCCAACTGGGCATTCCTAGACTTGGAGAAAGCACATGACAAAATCCCAAAACAGCCAATTTGGGCTGTCCTGCAGTGGTTCGAAGTCCCAGAAACATTAGTAGAATTAGTACAGGCTGTATACTAAGACTCAATAACTCAAGTATGAGCAGTATTCAGTCTCACAGAAGGGGTCCCAGTGGAAGTGAGTGTTTATCAGAGCTCCGCTATGAGCCCACTCCTTGAAGGCGTAAGCTGAGGTACCGGATGCACCAGTGAAGGTTACATTTTACTCCTCTGCATTCTTTTGTGTTTTTCCCACTAGACTACATCAGGAAACAGGGTGGAGGGGACAAATCAACAAAGTTGCTGTATGCAGATGATGTGGCATTACAGTCAGACTCTGAGCAAAACGTTAAGTAAAGGGTAGGGGAATGGAATGGAATGCAAAACTTAAGGCACATGGGATGAAACTGAGTACAGGTAAGACAAATCATATTGACAGCAAATGGAGGAAATCAGAAGAAGCTAAAAACTGAAATAGAAGGGAAAATTTTGAGACAGGATAACAGCTTCAATATCTGGGAGGGGTGGTTGAGGAGAAGGAAAGTCCAAATGAAGAGGGCAAACTTAGAATCAAAGAGGTTGTATCCAACTGGCAAAGAATGTTAGGAGTAGTGTATGACAGAAAAATGCCAAGGAAGCTAAGAAGTAAGGTGTACAAAACAGTGGTGCAACCAGTACTGTTGTATGGTACAGAAACCTGGGCAGTAAAATTAGATCAGTTGAGAACACTAGAGGTGAAGGAGATGAAGTGCCTGAGATGGGTGGTAGGATGCACACTGTGGGACTGATAAAAAAAATGAGAATGTAAAAGCAGAAGCCAAAGTAGCTCTAATTGTACAGACTATCAAAGAGAATAGATTACAGTGGTTTGGGAACATATGCAGAAAAACAGAAGCGGTGAAGAAGACTTGGAACAGACAGGAAGAAAGCAAGAGGAAAATATGGCATCCAGCAAAGAGATGGCTGCACTGTGTGAGAGAAGGCCAGAGATAGTCAAGCATAACTGCCATAGACGGTTGGAGAGTGGCATTGAATAAAGATGGAGACGGTTGATACGACACCCCAACCTCATGTAGGAATATAGGAAAAAGGGGGTTTGATGATAACGATGATGATATTGATGATCATCATTATGACCAGCAGCAGCAGCATAAGAATTTTGATGACTGAGGTCAGTTTTGGTATAGTGTCTACCTAAACAATTTTAGCCTAGCCTGTTTTAATCTACAGCTGTAGTAGTTACTGTTGCAGGGCCTAGTGTTAAAGGTTAGTTACAGGGTCTCAGTCTAGAGAGTTGATACAGTGCATAGGTTAGAGCAGGGGTACACATCAGGCAAGATTAGGGAAAGCCTAAAATTCAAAGAATCTAGACTAATGGGTGGAAGAAAACCCTGGCTGACATGGATGCTTAAATGAAGTGGAACTTAATTTTTTTCTCATGGAATAATGAATAAGGCAAGCAGTACAGCCTTCCCCAAAAGAAAATATAATAATCACCACAATACCTCCTCTCTTAAACAATCAAGGGCCTAAATCATAAAATCTACACAGACTCAAAACCTTGTACCTCTTCTTGATATCATACAGGCTACTGTGAGGTGACCTCTGTTTTGCATACAGACCCTCAAGAGGTCTTGTTCTTTTGAACTTGTTTCATATGTGGAAGTCCAACAGTATCAGAAGCACCCACTCATGGGACCTCAATCTTCTCTGCAAGATTAGCAGAACATATTACAGGAATGCACATGTATCACAGAGTGGTTCCATTCATTTGACTGAAAACTCGAAATGTTAAAACCTAAAATTTCAAAAGCTCAAAATATTGAAAATTTGAATGTGCATTTTCCCAATGTTGTGCAATCCCAGAATCAGTATATATATATAGATATATATATATATATATATATATATATATATATATATATATATGTATATATATATATATATATATATATATATAGATATATATATGTATATATATATATATATATATATATATATATATATATATATATAGGGTAAGGTGTGCAGGAAAGCTTGAACCCTGTATTATATGTGTCTTCAATATTTAGTTTTTTCAATATTATGGCTGACTTCAGCTCCAAATATAGCAGGGTACTTTTCTTACTCTGTTCAAATATAACTTGGATGAAAGAATCCATAGCCACAAATTCACAACACGCTTAGCTACAGTGGCTGTCATGGACTACAGAAACATGTAAGTAATCAACATATATGTGGGCGTCCTAACTTTTGAGAGTTATATTGCAGAATCTAAGGGCTAATATATATATATATATATATATATATATATATATATATATACCTACATGCATAAATACATACATACTCATGCACATATAAATATATATATATATATATATATATATATATATATATATATATATATATATATATATAAATATATAAAAAAAATATATATTGATATATATACATAGATGGGTGTAGCAGAGGACATAATGAAACAGAATGAAACTTCTGCTGACATGGGTGGTTAAAAGGTCTGGAGCTGAAAGGTTATTTTAGAGAATTTGGGTGATGTGGGCAGGATAGTTTTCCCTATGATGGAAAATGAAAATTATAGAATTAGTTGAGTATATGAAAGTCCAAAGGCATAAGGAAGGCAAAACGTGATGCCTTTTAAGCCAGGGCTACCTGGAAAAGTGGTACTGTGACAGGGACAGACAACAGTGGCAGAGACTGGTAGTCATATCTAATTGATAGAGTTCTAAATTGGTAGGAAAGGGAAAATGGTGGTCAACCAAAATGAGTAGAAGAGGCAGTCTGCCATGGCATAAGAGGGACTCCAGGCCCTTGCCTGTATGGCAGGAGCTCCATCCCTCTTGCTTATTCTTAATGCAGACATTTGGATTTGGATGCGACAGCTTCAATACTTTGGATGCATTAATCTTTTTTATATGCCACTATAGGGTAAATGAAGCCTGCAAACTGACATGAAATGTGAAAGCAACTGAAAAGTACACAATTTAATTAATTTTCTCCAGATGTTTGTAATCTTAAAATAAAGTTTGGTCAAAATGGCAGAAGGGTGTTTGTTGTCTTTGTGCGGACCAGGGGAGGGAACTGAAGGCATGAAAAACAATAAGTGGAATTTTTATCAACTCATGGGACAGAATGGTTATGGTACTTTCTCTGAGAAGGAAGAAGGCAGATGGGTACCATAGTTCAAAATTGTAGCAGAATGAATATAAGAAATTGCATTATTAAAAGCATGACCTTTGTGGTATGGAAAAATAACGTAACCCTTTGTAAAAGAAAATATTTTATTCATGTAGGCCAGTGAACTGCAGTTCTCAAGGAAATCAGCATGGATTCACAGAAGCTGATCATGTTAAAAACTCAGTAAAATTTTGTGACTAGGTTAATAAAGAAGTACAGTTAGTTTGTGGATATGTCATACTTAGATATTAAGAAGGCATTTGACATAGTCAATAAGTTTTCTTACCCAGTGTTTAGGCTGGAGGAACATCTAAGAACACTGACTCCCTGACTTTATTAATATTGCTTGTTAATATCTATATTCACTGCAGCACATTCAAGCTAGTACCACACAGAAACATGTCCCTGGATTCAATAAACTCTGTGCAGGGTTCACCTAGACCCTACACAGAGCATACGTACAACCTCAATGGGGCTCAGCATGTGGCAGCACATGATGCATATTAATTAGGCGCGAAGCATCTAACCTAGGTTTCATGGCTCCAACCAGTATTGCTGACCATGAAACATTATCAGGAAACATGGATAACAATTTTGTGTAAAGGAGAGAATATACAGTCTGTGGATTTGTGTGGAATGCCACCATGATCTTCATGGCTGTAAACATTCTTTTGAAATGAGCAAGAAATATGGACAAAAGCCATAAATTATGTGTGGACAGAGGATGCAGACTAGGGACACAGGTATTAAATATTGCTCTTACAAACTTAGAAAGTCGATAGAGACAGGTTTTGTGTACACATGACTTCTCTGAAGGGTATAAAGTTTGAGACTCAAATCTCTGTCACTATTGTCTGACATCAACCCTCAATAATTTACTAATGATTTGCCAGTAAACTACAACTGTATGAGAGATACTCCAAAAATATGAGGCAAAATCTGGACATACTGACAAAATCTGTACAGGTGAGACGTATGGCTGTACAAATAGCTGTCATTCTGTTAGTGCAACCTATCTGCACAGAGGTTAACATAATGAGAGGACAAATAACCAGTCATAGGGACATATTTGACCATAGATGTCACATGGGAATGTGTTAGAATGTAACACTCACAACTTCTTAGAGTGCAATGTCATGTGTATACAAAACCTGTCTCTATCGACTTTCTAAGACATAAAAAAAGGGCCAGAAATAGGGACAGACTGGTAAGATTCCACGTCCAAACTTATGAAGATGACAGAATATGTAGGTTGTACATTAGCAGGAACTTTCTGAAGAGTGTGAAGTTTGAAAATCGAGTGTCAGTCATTAGTTGCTGTCTGCACTCTGCAATGACATGCCAATGATTTGGCAGGAAAACAACATGTAATGAGGAAAAGATCACAAATATGAGGCACAAACAGGACAATCTACACAGATCAGGACAGTTGAGAGGTATGGACCCAGATGTATGTAATACTGAGTCACATCAGTGCAGACAGCATCCTAGTGACATGACAGAAAGCCACATATGTGTGAAGGAATGCATCTGGGCATCCTAGGAATATCTGAACAGTTGAGAGGTATGAATGCAAAGTACATTAACCAAACACAGTACAGGACAGTTTACTTACAGTGCAGAGTATTGTGATATCCCATTCCTGCCATTCTGCACTGAAGCTGTGCTAATGATCTGTAACAGGACATGGAACTGCCATGTAAAATGATCACTCAGGAGAAGTGTCTGTATTGAATAGGGACATGCAGATGGATTGTAGGAATGAACAAACAGTTGAAACTCCCACATATATAGCAGAGGGGGGCATGTCAGTGGAAGAAGATTGTAGCAGCAACACCAAACACACACACACACATATATATATATATATATATATATATACATATATATATATATATATATATATATATACATATATATATATATATATATATATATATATATATATATATATGGTACAGTACGGATTGTACAGTGAAAATGTGTTGTCTGTGACTGACACACAAGGTGACATAACAATGGGGAGGATGTGTGTGTGTGTGAGATAAACACCCTTACATGAATATTGCAGAGGACATGTATCAGGGATCTGACATACAATTGAGGTAGGGTGCATACTTGGAAGATGTGCAAACTGATATACCTGAATATGAGTGTACTCTCAGCAGATGTCTCCATCATGGTGGCCACAGGTAAAGGATCATGACAAACATTATAAAACCAACCACAATCATGGGCAATATCTGAATAATACCACCATTAATCTTATGCCTCTGCCATAACATATGTGATGTGGAATGATAACAGATGAGCCTGCACACACAATGGACAACTAGTATGATGCATCCACACTCTATGAGGGTAACCACACACACTAAGCTGTTAATGTAATATCTGCAGGAGGTGTTAGGAGGGACACTGCTATACCTGCATGTGAGAGTATGAGCACTACAGGCTAGTTACCTTGTGTGCATGGCATATATCAATGGCACAATTCACAATGTCACCAATGATATACATCCCATTAATGTTGTCAAACACCTATTAATGCAGTGTGTGCATAAGGTGAACAGGTAGCACACATGCATCTGGTGTTAACAGCTTGATTGTTGTTCTACACCATCAGACAGTCATGTATATTCCACAGAAAGAATACCTAGGTATGGCCAATACGCTGTGTGATTGTGCACTGTGAAAAAGGTGGTGTACTTCAGTTACACATCACTGGAAGATGTGTAGGGAGGTACATGAAGAAGGGTGGATTGTACACAGATACTGGTGTGATTAAGTCTGGGAACCATGACATTAGTATACCATCTGAAGTGCATGTCCTTCACATACCCAGTACTTATGTTCAGTGAAGGGAGTAGTCAGCACTGTGACCACATGCTGGTGGATGTACCACATACCTTCTACCCCAGAACACAGGTTACAAACCTATTAGTTTTATTATAGGATGTGACATTCACATTATAGTTGGGAGTTGTGTCTGTTTCTTGATGCAACACATCCCTCCATGTGATTCTTCAATGCAAGTGTTATCATGGCTGTGTCAGCAGTCTCTGGTATGTATTGATACTGTGTGTATTATACTAATACCACAGTTGTAGTCAATGATTGCCCACAAGCTGTAGTCCTTCAGGCAGTTGTTTGGACACAGCATGTGCATGTCACCTATGATGTCCATCACTTAACTAAGGAGCGGGCAAGGGCCTAGCAGACACCCTTGATATACTGACCTGATCACTGGACCTGAGATATATGTTGTGTCACAAATTTCAACATAGTGCAATGCCATAGGTTCATAGGTTCATAGGTAGGTACTAGGCTATCTGCCAAAAGGCATTTATAAGCCTAGCCGGAATGTGTTTGCTTTCGCTACCCCTTAGATTAGTTCCCTGTGCCTCTGTCCAGCAGAGCCATCATACACTGGTCTAACCATTTGGTGATATAACTATTTATGAACACATATGACGGTGTTGATTGAATGCCACAGTGTAAATTTTTGTCAAATGTCTTTGTGACAGGTCTCTACTCCGAGCCAGCAATCAAGGAGACTCAATCTTCATCACTGCCTCTGGTGAGGGACTATCACTTCTTAGAGCAATGATGGATTCACACAGTATTTTTAGATGCAGCTCCCTGCACCAAGCACAAGTTCTCTTAAGAGCACACAGGGAGCATGCTCCAGACCTCAGGATGGACTCTTCTTTCTCTCTCCAAAACCCTACAAAACTCCAAACTCACCACATTGCAGCTCTGTGTCCCTGTTCACAGTAGCTGACATGCACACTTGGATATTTGAGTTTCACACACACATACACACCTGGAAAAAGCTGGTACAGATTTACTAGCTGTGCCCCTTTCTGCCCAGACCCTGAGGTAATCAAGCTACCAGCAGTCATCTACCCTAAGACTCTTGCAAAGGGTACCTAATTCTGTGGAAAATTAATACTAATACAAATGATAGGGTGAATCATAGCAGCAAGGCTTTCAGGAGCATCCACAGTGTCATTAAAACAAGCATAAGTACTTTCAAGATGTTAAAAGTATTCTCTAAAGGACCAACTATAATGAAATGTATTAAAATATTTAATGATAAATAATAAACCAGAAAACAGGAGAATACTGAATACAATCAACAACAGAGTTTCAACCACAGATATATAAAAAATAATACAGATGGATAGTCTCTCACAGATGCAGAAAACAATACTAAGCTATTTTCACTAAATGTCCCTAACTAAAGAATTACTGTTCCCTGACTATTTAATAAAGCAAGCCAAACTGATGTGTGCTGAGTGTCTTACTACAGAAAAAGCCAGATGATGTCTCTCTTTGTCTGTGTTGATGTCTGAGATATATATCCTGTCAGAAATCTTCCATGTCAGGTTCCAAAGTGCTGTTGTGAGAGTTCCAAAGAAACCAGATGCTGGTTAGAGGATGGCATAACCTCTGGTCACCTGACTCTGGTACAATACAAACACAAAGCTTTGCTAAGATCTGTGGCAGCATCTGAAAGCTATATATATTTTTAACTGAAACATCTGTACAAATCAGTGATCAGGTCCAGTGATAGTCAAATAACATAAAATTCTTTACAAATCCCCAGCTAAATATAGGTTCATAGGTTCATAGGTGCATTTTTAAGCCTAGCCAGAGTGTGTCAGCTTTCACCGCCCCATTGATTAATTAAGTGAGCCTCTTCAAGCAGAGCCAATGAAGTGATCCCAGGGTGTATTTTCTGTTACCCATCCACTCGTCAAGGCTTCTCTTGAAGAGGGTTAGTGAGGGGCTCTCCCTAATGTAGTTAGGAATTTTGTTCCAAAGCATGGGGAGTCTCTGTGACAGGAATCTATCCCTCCAGCAATGTTCTATTTATTGTTGTGGCAAGGTTTAGCTCACAAGAGCGCATGGCTCGCAGTGACTTGGATTTCTTTAGGTGGAGCATGTCCATCAATTCTGAGTTGGACATGGCTTTGTAAGTCAGGCAGAGATCACCTCTGAGTAAGCGATATGCCACTGAGTACAGCCGGAGTTTTTTCAGACGGGACATATGTTTGAGGCCAGTAATCCTCTTGGTGAGGTGCTTTTGTGGTCTTTCCAGCTGTTGGAAGTGCCTTGTGAGGTACATCCCAAATGGGGCATTGTACTCTATGATGGGTCTGATGAGTGACAAGTAGAGGGGCACTATAACCTCTTTATTTCTAGATGCGAACCCCTTAGTAATTAGATATGTTGGCATATGTACATATGTACTGCCCTACTCTTCCTGGTACAGATGGCACTACCTCATAACATCACAGCCTTCACCTGTTCAACTTCCACAAGATGATACTATTGTCATCATGCATGCCCTCAATGACCTCTTTGAGGACATCTATCAGATGTAATGGATCTCATGTAGTAGTAACAACTCACACATATCTGTTGCATACATCTGGAATATTACTAGTATACATGTAGAAGAGGTCCATGATGACATGTTGGTCTACCTCACAGTCAAGGAGAGTCAGGATGTCTCTATACATGCATGCATTAGGTGCTGTCCCCCCAACAAAGGTGGATGCATGTTGATGTACATCTATGTACAGGAACATAGGCTACGTGGAGGGTATGTTGAACTGTGTATTCCACCATATTGGGAAGGTGTATGTGCTGGGTCATCCCATAACTAATATGTGATGCTGTCATAGCACATTGATTCCATGTAATAGGCCTGTAAGTAGTAAAAAGTAAGACAGTGCACACTCTGTATTGTGATCTGGCCTAGGTTTTTCACACAATCACACACACAGGTATTATTGAGATAACCCCAAGCTGGGGATTAAACCTTACTTCAGTTGATGGGCAAACAATTTGCTCACTGACAGAATACATCATGTGACAGTTGATGAATCAGCCGGTGCCAGTAGAGCTGTCATCATCGACAAACACCAGACATCCATGCTTGGCCCTTCACTGTTTGAACTGTATTTCTTAACAGTTTAGGCTTATGTATATGGCCTTTGCATTACCAGATTTGCTGATTCCTGCATATTGTATGCAATCATTGAGTCCATCAGTCATGATAAGATAGTATAGGAGAAGCTAACACAATCAACTGAATGGCGACAAAGGCACACAATCTACAAATAAATGCAGAAATCAGTGCTTGTAATGTTATCTGTCTGAAAATTGGAGTTCTATGTTAATCACAGTATTGACAACACTCCTGCTATACAGAAACGTAGTGACACAATCAGTGGGAACACATTTAGATAGCAATCAGAACTTTGACCACTAAGTGTCCAAACTGCTATTGAAAGCCTATGTTGTGCACATTATAAGTCACATCACCATAATGAGATCTTAGGATTGCATGGCAGCACTGTAGTCAAACCACATTACAGCACTAATAGAGTAAGTATAATGCTCTTTTTTACTTGTACCTTACCAGACACATGTAGCAGCTGAAGATACCACAGTGCTGTCTTAGAAAGATAGCACAGGGCCTAAATACCATGCAATGATATACATGGCTAGAATAAAAGCCATGACACTGTTAACTTTATTGTATAGGATGACATGAGACATCAGCCTGGGCCTGAGGCCAGTTTCTGACCCTGCCATGGTGGGAGCACTGCATATTCAAAAAATTCATATAGATGATGACATTAGCAGTGTTTGTTGTGGACAAGATAGCAGTATCCCACATGCTGGTGTAAAATGCTGTCTGTAATGTCAACCAACAGCTCACACACAACCAGCTGACAGCAGTGAAAATAAACCCCCTACCTATCTACATACACAGGCTATAGAAAACAACACTGTATATAAGTTCCACAGCTCAAGTCTGACTTGGAGTGTGTCAGACAACACTTTATAGCTGATGACATTAGCAACGTCTATTGAGGAGAATATTGGAAATAACAGCAGTCTACACTGGTGTAAAGGCCTTATGTAATGTCAAGCAACAGCTCAGACACACACACACACACACACACACACACACACACACACACACACACACACACACACACACACACACACACACACACACAAACACTTGACTGGAGTGAGAATAAATAAGAAATAAACCCCTACCTATTGAAGTACATAGATTACAGAACACAGTACTTAACGTAAGCACCACAGCACAAGCCTGATTTATATAGGAGTACAGGAGAACATATAGCAGATGACATCAGCAGGCCATGTGTGGGACAATAGATTGTAAGGCCTGCATAGGCACAGAGCCTCATAGGTTCATATGAGGCTACTAGCCTAATAGAACTAGGGTGTGTAGAAGCCTAGCTATGTAAAAAAAAACAAGTACCCTTACTGAGCATAGCAGGATGGTTATTTTTAGCAGAGCATGTTTGTGAGCAGCACCAGCTGGCCCTGTCCATGAGGGGCATATGTGCCAGTTCAGAGATGACGGTACAATCACCCAACCAGTAGTCAAGGTTGAGATTGAACAGGGTCATTGAGGAGCACTGCTTCACATGCAGGGGGAGCCTATTACAACCACTGGGGTGGCACCTATGTCCCTCATAGACAGGCCCAGCTGTTGCTGCTCAAAAAATCACTTCACTAACAACAACCATCTAAGTATGTTTAATAAGGGTACTTGTGTTTTTTACACAGCTAAGTTTCTATTGCCGCATGTATAGTGATAACCATATACTCTTAAAATGCGCCAATACAGTATGTGAAAGATGCAAGTATACAATGGATCTATAAAAAATGCTCTCTCTCAGGTAACAACGAACCAGATATCAAACAGGTTGTCAGCACACACACTTCACCTCCTTAAGAAACCAAGTGCACATACACAGAGGAACTCATTAGAAGCTTACCAAAAAGCAGAGACCTCACAAATGCAAACTTTCTGCACATATGACAGCTCCAGCAGAACCCACTACATATAAAAACAAACATATCAGTGTGTCACTTATTAAACCCCTAATGTAAAACACCTCAAAAAACAATGTCTTGGTCATAGGGAAATCCATAGTTAGAAACAAAGATGTCCACTTCAGCAGTTGGTACAAGGAGAAAGTTGCAGTCAGCTGCCTTTCAGGTGCCAGAATCCATAGAGTCATGCATACACTAGTATTTTAACAAGAACCACAGTTACACCTCTGCCGTACTCCATGTTGAAATAAATGACTTGAGACGTACCTCAGTGGACTATATGAAGAGAGATATGACTGAGATCTCAGATTATGTGTCCCAGACAGGTATGTCCGTAGCCCTAAGCAGCATTCTACCTTCACCCAGGATGATGCCTCAATACAAACAAAAGAATTATTGACTTCAACACTTGGCTTAGCTACTGGTTCCATTCCAGCAGGATCGAGTATTGTCAGCCTGGGATGATGCAGTCGACAGACCATACTGCTTTGCCAAGGATGGTCTTAACCTGTCCTCTCTTGACTTTTGGTTACTGGCCAAGGTACTTGCCTCACCCATAGTGACTTTTTTAGACAATGTCATAGGAACAAACTTCTTGAAGTAAAAATATCCTCAAAATATAAACCCAAGGTTATCCTGCTTAATACAATCCACTTAAAAACCGACTTGCACAAAATTCACTAAAGCCATTACTCCTTGCGAACATAATTTATTTACTTGTGTTGTTTCACTAACACGAACTTGTATTGGTTGTTCGTGCATAGATGGACCATTTTGTGCAATTAACCTGTTATTATTGTTATTGATACAAACAGCATTACTATTTGGTAAGTTAGCTGCAAGTTCTCTTTGCGTTAATTGTCTATGTTGCCCTTCACTACATTCAGCATTACAAGTTGGCACAGTACCTGTTTGCAGCAGTTGTGTAGAGGAAGATGGTACCATCATTTGCCCCACTTGTCTTGGTTGAAGAAGGCTAGAGTCCACTTGTCCTGTTGTTAGTGACCGACCGGAATTAGGAACGACCATTTGGTCCTGTTGCTGCTGCTGCACATGTACAACCATATCCAATCTATCACTCATCAGCCCCACTTTCTGGGATAATAGTTGAATTTACATAGTAAGCTTATGCATTGATTGTGGTTCCTCATCTGGGTCCTTCAGAACATCAGGTGTGTTCTCAAATGAGTTGTTGGCCATAGCGATCCAAAACAACTAATACAATCCACTTAAACACCGACTTGCACAAAATTCACTAAAGCCGTCACTCCTTGCGAACACTTAATGTATTTACTTGTGTTGTTTCACTAACACGAACTTGTATTGGTTGTTCGTGCATAGATGGACCATCTTGTGCCATTAACCTGTTATTATTGTTATTGATACAAACAGCATTACTATTTGGTAAGTTAGCTGCAAGTTCTCTTTGCATTAATTGTCTATGTTGCCCTTGACTACACTCAGCATTACAAGTTGGCACAGTACCTGTTTGCAGCAGTTGTGTAGAGGAAGATGGTACCATCATTTGCCCCACTTGCCTTGGTTGAAGAAGGCTAGAGTCTACTTGTCCTGTTGTTAGTGACCGACCAGAATTAGGAACGACTATTCGGTCCTGTTGCTACTGCTGCACATTTACAACCATATCCAATCTATCATTCATCAGCTCCACTTTCTGGGATAATAGTTGAATTAACATAGTAAGCTTATGCGTTGATTGCGGTTCCTCATCTGGGTCCTTCATAACATCAGGTGTGTTCTCAAATGAGTTATTGGCCATAGCGATCCAAAACAACTAAGACAATCCACTTAAACACCGACTTGCACAAAATTCACTAAAGCCGTCACTCCTTGAGAACACTTAATTTATTTACTTGTGTTGTTTCACTAACACGAACTTATATTGGTTGTTCTTGCATAGATGGACCATTTTTTGCCATTAACCTGTTATTATTGTTATTGATACAAACAGCATTACTATTTGGTAAGTTAGCTGCAAGTTCTCTTTGTGTTAATTGTCTATGTTGCCCTTGACTACATTCAGCAATACAAGTTGTCACAGTACCTGTTTGCAGGAGTTGTGTAGAGGAAGATGGTACCATCATTTGCCCCACTTGTCTTGGTTGAAGAAGGCTAGCGTCCACTTGTCCTGTTGTTAGTGACTGACCGGAATTAGGAACGACCATTCGGTCCTGTTGCTGCTGCTGCACATTTACAACCATATCCAATCTATCACTCATTAGCCCCACTTTCTGGGATAATAGTTGAATTAACATAGTAAGCTTATGCATTGATTGCGGTTCCTCATCTGGGTCCTTCAGAACATCTGGTGTGTTCTCAAATGAGTTATTGGCCATAGCGATCCAAAACAACTAATACAATCCACTTAAACACCGACTTGCACAAAATTCACTAAAGCCGTCACTCCTTGCGAACACTTTTTACTTGTGTTGTTTCACTAACACAAACTTGTATTGGTTGTTCGTGCATAGATGGACCATTTTGTGCCATTAACCTGTTATTATTGTTACTGATACAAACAGCATTACTATTTGGCAAGTTAGCTGCAAGTTCTCTTTGTGTTAATTGTCTATGTTGCCCCTGACTACTTTCAGCATTACAAGTTGGCACAGTACCTGTTTGCAGCAGTTGTGTAGAGGAAGATGGTACCATCATTTGCCCCACTTGCCTTGGTTGAAGAAGGCTAGAGTCCACTTGTCCTGTTGTTAGTGACCGACTGGAATTAGGAACGACCATTTGGTCCTGTTGCAGCTGCTGCACATTTACAACCATGTCCAATCTATCATTCATCAGCTCCACTTTCTGGAATAATAGTTGAATTAACATAGGAAGCTTATGCATTGATTGCAGTTCCTCATCTGGGTCCTTCAGAACATCAGGTGTGTTCTCAAATGAGTTAATGGCCATAGCGATCCAAAACAACTAATACAATCCACTTAAACACCGACTTGCACAAAATTCACTAAAGCCGTCACTCCTTGCAAACACTTAATTTATTTACTTGTGTTGTTTCACTAACACAAACTTGTATTGGTTGTTCGTGCATAGATGGACCATTTTGTGCAATTAACCTGTTATTATTGTTATTGATACAAACAGCATTACTATTTGGTAAGTTAGCTGCACGTTCTCTTTGGGTTAATTGTCTATGTTGCCCTTGACTACATTCAGCATTACAAGTTGGCACAGTACCTGTTTGCAGCAGTTGTGTAGAGGAAGATGGTACCATCATTTGCCCCACTTATCTTGGTTGAAGAAGGCTAGAGTCCACTTGTCCTGTTGTTAGTGACCGACCGGAATTAGGAACGACCATTCGGTCCTGTTGCTGTTGCTGCACATTTACAACCGTATCCAATCTATCATTCATCAGCCCCACTTTCTGGGATAATAGTTGAATTAACATAGTAAGCTTATGCATTGATTGCGGTTCCTCATCTGGGTCCTTCAGAACATCAGGTGTGTTCTCAAATGGGTTATTGGCCATAGCGATCCAAAACAACTAATACAATCCACTTAAACACCGACTTGCACAAAATTCACTAAAGCCGTCATTCCTTACGAACACTTAATTTATTTACTTGTGTTGTTTCACTAACACGAACTTGTATTGGTTGTTCGTGCATAGACGGACCATTTTGTGCCATTAACCTGTTATTATTGTTATTGATACGAACAGCATTACTATTTGCTTAATGCTAGGAGTCTAAACCAGAAACTACACTCAATGAAGGCACTTCTTATTTAGGAAGATGTCAATCTTTGTGCAGTTTAGAAGCATGTTTGCATTTTAAAATAGTGCCGAGAGGGATGAGAGTTCTCTGCATGCCCACCTATGGCGACAGCCATCCGGATCTATTGAAGAGGTGGCAGCAGTTGAACTTAGAACTCAGCTATAATTATATCAGATTATTGCTGGAATATTTCTCTCCCTTAGAGAAAGAACTGAGTACTAAAGCAGAAGTCCTATACAACACTCTATATGACAAATTTAAAGGGGCGATGTACACACAACGTATAGAATCTCTGCTAAATCAAACCTGTGCGTATGGTGAGAGGCTACAACAAATTAAAATGCGGAAACTCCAAAGAGACTACCTTGATTTTACAAATAGTCAAGTCTTCGTGTGGCCGAGAGTTAGGAACAACAGAGAGACTGAGTTTGTAACGAATAATTCTGCTGATATTTCTAATAATGAAGTGTTTGCTCCTATGACCAGCTTGAATGACAGTACTGCTTTAAAAGATCTGCCTGCGGCTCTGGGGGTGATGACGTCATCAGTGAGAGTGGCCGTCACTCCCACAATGGATTCTGAATGCACACCACCGCCTAACCAGTTAGCTTTACCACGCTCCGCTTCAAATATCACAGGAGCTAAACCGAAGATAGCACAGACACACATCGAACGTTTTTTACCCCTTCCTGTACAGAACGCACATGGAGATCCGACAGCAGAGACAGATTCAAGAGGAAGCTGTCGGGAGAACAACAGAGCCGGAGAGGTCGAGGGAGGAATGGAGCAACTTAGTGGTTAATTTATCAAGGTACATTTTAACTTCTATGGACAGTGAGCTCTTGAATAGAGGTTTGAATTACATTCCTGCTCAGATCAGCAACATTTCTGAGATTTTGAAAGACTTAAGACTGTTCCTACGTAATGTTTCGTTGAAACTACTTTTCAACAGTAAGAAGGCTTCAGATGGAGCCACTGATAATACCACTGAACCTTGCTTTAAGAAAAAGAGTACTTTCACGCCTGCCCTAACTCCTATAGCTGAATGTTTTTTAAGGGTTTGTGAAGATGATTTATATAAATATTATTATGATTTTAAACATAGTGCATTGTTTTCCAACACATATACCACTGAATGGGACAGGATTTATTCCTTGAAACGGAACAGTGATTTGGTAATAAAATCAGCAGATAAGGGGGGAGCTATTGTTTTATTAGACACTGAAGTGTATCTAGATGCAATGCTCACCTTACTAAAGGAGACTACTACGTATAAACCTATTAGTCATTCAGAACTTACTAGAATTATTTATGTAGTACACCAAGAGCTTTATGAATATTTAATGTGTAGACAAATAGATTATGATTTATACCAGTACTTTTTCATTGAGAAACCTCGGACACCATACATCAAAGGCTTGCCGAAAATACATAAAGGCATATATCCACCACCTATGAGGCCCATAGTAGTGGGACAAGGCTGGGTCACTGAGACATTATCTGTCTTTATAGAGAAAAAACTGAGACCATTAGTTAGTGAGACCACATCTATTTTAAAAGATACCTATGAGTTGCTAGAATGTATAACTGACTATCACCACACAAATATGGAGGGACTACTGTTTGTGACCTTGGATGTAAAGAATTTATTTACTGCCATACCCAATAATTTTGGCTTAGAAGCTCTGAGGGACATCATAAATAAAAGTGAGAAGTTCAGCTCTAGTGAAGAGGGGTTGTTATGTGCTATTATGGAACTTGTTTTAACCAATAATGTTTTCAAATTTAGAGACCAACTGTATTTACAACAGTGGGGGGTAGCCATGGGCACCCCCTGCGCCAATACTTACGCGAATTTAGTTATGCTGTATTGGGAGCAGAAACATTTGTTTACACATGACAGTTTCAAGAAAATTAGCCTATATAAACACTTTGTGGATGATGTTCTGTTATTTTGGCATGGGAGCACATCTGAGCTTCTAGTCTTTATAGAACAGTTAGAATCTACTACTGACTTTCTGAGTTTTACGATATGTCATGACCCACAGAGCATAGATTTTTTAGATGTGAGGTTATATAAGAACATGAATCATAAGATTGAGACAACTATTTTTAGAAAGGAATGTTGGAGAAACACCTTACTCCAGTACAGCAGTATGCACCCCAGATATGTGTTCGACAGCATAATGAAAAGCCAATTAATCAGGACAAAGAGGTTATGTCACAATAGTGTTGAACTTAATAAACAGAGTAATTTTTTAGAGCAATGTTTTCTGGATAGAGGCTATGACAAAGAAAAGGTTAGGAAGGTTAAGAATCAGGTTCTATGCAATGAACAGACTACTTTTATTGGCAATCATACAAGAATTTCTGGTTTTCGGGGCAAGAAGCCCTTTGATAGTTCCAGAGCTAGAATCAGCCTTAGATACACTAGTGACATTCATCACATTAAAGAGATCATTCTTAGCAATTGGCATGTACTCTTGACTGATCAACAGCTTGCAACAATAGTGGGTTCCACACCATCATATACATTTCGTAACAGTAAAAATCTCAACAGGCTCCTATGCATAGAATCGAACAATTTCAATGAGAACACAAGTATTAACAAGAATGTGAAGTTTGGAACTTTTCCTTGCAATAAGTGTAGTGCATGTACTTTGATTACTACAGTTCAGGAGTTTGAACATCCAGTGCTGAATTATAGGTTTGAACCCCATCATAATGGCACATGTGCAAGCAAGAATCTCATATATCTAGCTACGTGCCAGAGTTGTACAGCGTTCTATGTAGGAATGACTACTAGGACATTGAGGGAGAGGATACTGGAACATGCTTTAGACATTAGGAAATGTGACACCAAAAGTGCTTTGGCCAAACATATTGTCAACAATCTAACACATTCATTTGTATTTAGAATCCTACAGACAGTTTTACCCAATTCTAGAGATGGAGACAATTTCAATGATTTAGAGTTAGTGGAACTCTCTTGGATTTTCAAACTTAAAGCACATTATGAGCCAGGTCTCAATCAATATGTCAGTGTAAGGGCTCCCTTAAAAGGACGTAGTGCAAAATAATTTTCTTAACCATGCCTGATTTTATGGTTGTGTATACAGATATATTCATTATATTGTATTTGATTACACTTTTTCATTACATTATATTACATATTTTATTATACAGACTTGGTTCAGCATTTCTCCTGATATACATACAATGTTACCACAAGAGAGGTTAATTTGTTCTGCATATCCTGTTCATGATGTTTTAGCCTGGCACATTTTGTCAGATTGTCATTCTTTACACACACATTTAGAAAGTATATGGCGATGTATTTTATAGATACTAAGTATCATTTTATGGTTCTCATTTTAACGTTTGAATGTTTTAATCTTTTTGAAACTTGCCTTTGTCCCTGAGATTTATTTATTACATGAAATCTATTCATCTCCAGGTACTTGATCACATTCAGTTTTATTCACGTTCACTGTTGTTCATTTGTCACAGTTGCTCATCATTAAACAAGCCATATATATGACTTTATCAATATGTATACATTTTCACACATATATATTTTTATGTTTGGATATTTCATATTGTTATATTTATATTCTTGTTTATGTGTACATAAATTTTAGACTTATATATAAGTTATGTTTTTCAGTTCATTCATTAGACAAGGAGTTTTAAAGTAAAGTGCAGCTATCCTATGCCCCTGCCTGACAAAAGTTGATGTTGTAGTTTGCATTCTATTTCAGTGGTTTTGCATACCTAGTTTATATGACATATTTAATATAGAGCTTTTTAGAATGGATATTTATTACAGTCATTAGGACTGCTTGAATAAAAATTTTTAGGATACATGGTTTTTTGATCAGCTGTAGCTGTTTTAACTAAGAAAATTTGTTCATTATGCAACTGCTCAATCTTTTTCACTCTGGAACTGTTTACTTTGCCTACTTTGTAACAAGAGTAACAGTATCTGCCATTGCTTGGCTTGCTTAATTGAATGATTTTAATCACATGCTTAGAGTTAGATTAATTAAGTTAATTGATTGCTTTAGAAATGTGTATATATATTTGAACTTTAAAGATGCCTGTTGTAAGGATCTGAAGAAGCGTGTCTTGGTACACGTGAAAGCGCTTATCTGTTCACATTAAATACTTTTATCCATTTATTGTGGTGGTCGACTTCCAGTTTGTTTCTACAATTTCACTTTATTTATTTCTGGAGAAGACCTTTGGGCAGCAGCGACTGTGTGTTTCAGATCAATCTTTGTGCAGTCACAGAGACATGGTTTAAGGCTGCAGAGAGTACTCCGGCCATGAAAGGCTATAATGCCTTCCACACATTCAGGCCACAAAATGATGTGAAGGAACCAAAGGCGGAGGTGTATCCATCTTCATAAAGACAAGTGCAACTCAAGGCTGTTTGAGTAGTATAACTCCCTAAAGTTACTACAAGTTCAACTAACTGTAGGAAAAAAAACCCTACACATTATTGCTAGCTACTGGTCCACCAACATGAGCCATGAAAACCACACAGTGGCTTTCTGTACCTATGTGAGTCACTCATAATACAGTCAAATGCCCTAGACATAGGTAAATTTAACTATCCTTCCATTGATTGGGAAACATAAATGAGCTCAAACATGCTTGCCCTAAGGTTCCTCTACTTTGTAAAAATGAATGCACTGAAACAGTTAGTCTGCACCCCCACAAGGGACTTGAATGTCCTTGACCTTGTACTCACCAACATGGGAGATTGGTGCCTCACACCATGTGTGAGACACTCCCTTGTAATGTCTGACCATAACTCATTCACGGTCAATGTAACAATTGTATCTGACCTCCCTCAGCATTTACAATGTGGAAGAATCTCTGCAAAGTAAACTTTAGACTCCTAGGCAATGGCATATTTAGTTTCAAACCCACTGCCACCAGAGAAAGTATAGATGTATAGATCTCTATATGGAGTTGCACACAAATGCCCTGTATGAACACCTTTACAAGTGTATAGACTTAGCTGTACTAAAATGAATCAAAACTTGCTCTGAAAAAAAAAGCCTCCCTGGTTGACATCTAGCATAAGAAGATTATACAACAAGAGAAAGAAACTGATGTCCAGGAATAAGAGGGAGCAGTCTCATCAGAAGAACATTCTCCATAGCTTGAACAGCAAATTAGACATTTTGTAGTCATCTAAAGCTAATTATGAAGCTAAATTAGCATCCATAGCTAAAGATAATCACAAGGCATTCTTTAGCTATTCCTGTAATGTAAAAGGGAAGGCCCGGCTTTGTACCAAATTCAGAGTGGATGGTACCAATCCTACTGAACCTGAGGACATAGGAAACCTGTTAGCAGACAGATTTAGAAAAAATTCACACCTCTGTCTCTACTGATCATACCACACAGCATATCTGTCAATGGTTTGCTACCTATTATTTCCAAAGAACCATCAAACTGGATTACATCCCAGGCTGCTTACTAAACAGTCTAAAGCAAGAGGTGGCAGAACCACTGGGTGCCCTCTTTAATGGCAGTCTGTGTACTGGCTTTGTCCTGGAAGAGGGGGAAAGCAACTGTAATATTCTTGCACAGAGGGGGTCCATCAACTGAACCAGGGAACTATACAGGGAACTATACACCCATAAGCCTGAGCAACCTTGTCTGTAAGGCCATGGAGAGAATCATCTTGAACCTTATCAACAAGAACATTGCTCACCTGCAAGCCCCTCACCTGACCAACTTTGGCTTCATCAAGGGTAGATTATGCCTGCTAAACCTAGTAGAATTTTTGAGAGTGTCATAAAAGCCCTGGATGAAGGCAAATCAGTACATACTGCCTATCTCAACTTGCCCAAGGGCTTTGACACAATCCCCCACTGATGCATAATTGCAGAACTCACCCACCTGGGAATTAATCCATATGTCATTAGATGGGTAGCTATCTGGCTAACAGAAAGCATGCAGTCATAGGTGGGGATACTACCTCTACCAACAGACCTGTTACCACTGGTATCCCAAAAGGGTCTGTGCTGGGCCCCTACTGTTTGGATTGTCTTCCTCAGAAAATCATGCAAAAAAAATGGCCTGTAGCTCAACAAGTTTGCTTATGACTGCAAATTGGCACAATCATTGAATCCACAAATTATGTCAACATACTACAAAAATGTGCTTACATACATAAATGATTGTTGCCAAAGCCACAGACTTAAAGTTAACCCAAAATAACACACTATTATCCCTTTCAGCAAAGGAGAAGTCTGCAAATTACACTGTTAATAATACCCCCTATGTTCTATCCCAATAGTGAGAGATTTGGGAATGCAGGTTGATGACAATTTCACCTTTGATCATCATGTGTCCACAGTGGTAATAGGTCCTTTACGTTGCACACCTTGTAAGTGAGGGAATAGCATCTAAGACTAAGGATATTATAGCTTCACTATACTCATCCCTCATCAGTCCAATAACAGAGTACAATGCTCCCTTTTGCATGTACATCACAAGACATGTGCAGTAGCTGGAGAGACCTTAGAGGTTTTTCACTAAGAAAACCCAAGACTTCCAACACATTACTTACATGGACAGACTGAAGGCCTTGCCACTGTACTCTGTATTGTGTAGACTATTGAGAGATGACTTGTGATTGGCCTACAGAACAGTCTCAAACCATGCCTTAATGGAAATGCTGCACCTCCACAAATCGCATGAGACAAGACTCACTCACTGTAGCAAACTTAACCTAGCCTGTGACATCAACAAGACATGCTGGAGGGACAGATATATCTCCCAGAGATTGTCACTCCTATGGAACAAACTCCCAATCCATGTGAAACAGAGCTCCTCAATGACCCTATTGAAGTGTAACTGGAACAACTGGATGCAAAAGAATAGATTTACACCGGGAGTTTCACTTATGACACTCTTAGACAGGGTCAACCAGTGCTGATCATGGATTTGCAAACATGGACTACATATCTTGGTACATAAGGGAACAATGGTACAACTTGGATAGGCTTGACAAGGCTCTAGAGCCATTAGCCTAGTAACCTCCTATGAATCTATGAACCTAGGGCCATTATGGTGGTAGCCTTGTATGAACCTATAAAGCTATAAACCTATGCAGGCCTGCCAACATCTTGTCACACACATGCACTGCTGATGTCATGTACTATAAGTTCAGCTACAGTTTTACAAAAGTCAGACTTGTGCCATGGCACTTGCATTATGTACTGTGTTCTGCAGTCTGTGTACCTTAGATAGGTAGGGGTTCTATCCCCACTGCAGTCAACTGTGTGTGCTCTTGCTTGACATTACAGAGTCTTTTAATGCAGCATGTGGAGACTGTTATTACTGTAATCTCACTGGACATTACTGATGTCATCAGCTATATAAGATGTCTGGATTTGCAGTCATCTCACTAGGGCATGCTCAGACACTAGCCCGGAGGCCAGGCAGATGTCACCTCATTCTATACTAGACAAATGACAGTGACATGGCTTTTAATCTGTCCACATACATCATGGCATGGTTTCTAAGCACAGTGTTATCTTCCAGAGGAAGCCATGTTGTCTGTCCAGCTGCTGCATAGGTTCATAGGTTCATAGGTAGGTACTAGGCTATCGGCCCAAGGGCCTATGTAAACCTAGCCAACAAGGTTCCATGGCTTATGCCACCCAACAAAGTTATTTTCCTGTGCCACTGTCGAGCAGAGACACAGAAGTGATCCCTGGAGTGTATTTCCTATTTCCCATCCACTCATCAAGATTTTTCTTGAAGAGTGATAATGAAGAACTTTGCTTGACATAGATGGGTAGCTTGTTCCAGAGTATAGGAAGTCTCTGGGACAGGAATCTATCCCTTCAGCATGTCCTGTTTATTGTGGTGACAAGGTTTAGGTCCCTAGAGCGTGTAGCTTGGAGGGATTGGGATTTCTTTTGGTGTAGCATGTCCAACAGCTCTGGGTTTGACATAGCTTTATATGTTATGCAGAGATCACCTCAGAGTAGGCGATATACTATGGAGTAAAGCTGGAGTTTTTTGAGGAGGTCAGTGTAGGGCATTTGTTTGAGGCCAGTAAACCTCTTTGTGAGGTACTTCTGTGACCTTTACAGCTGCTGCAGATGTCTTGTGAGGTACATTCCAAAAGGGGCGTTGTACTCTATAATGGGTCTAATGAGTGACGAGTAGAGGGGAACAATGACCTCTTTTTTCCTGGATGAGAACCCTTTTATGATGAGGTGTGCCACGTAGAAGGACTTCCTGACTACTGTGGTGATGTGACTATCAGTGGAGAGAATACTGTCCACCTGGGTCCCAAGGTCTCTTATCACGCATTTGGTGTTAAGTAGATTGCTGCCTATGTTGTAGTTTATGGGTACAGAGTTTTTAGCAAAGGGGATGACACTGCACTTTTTGACATTGAGCTTGAGGTCATGGCTCTGACACCAGGCATCTGTCTCAGTGAGGCCCTTCTGTAGGATGTCTACATCATTTGGGGATTTGACTATGGCTCCTAGTTTGCAGTCATCTGCAAACTTCATTAGCCAGAGGCCTTCTGTGTTAGCCTGTACTTCAGAGAAGTAGATACCAAACAGGAGAGGTCCCAGGATGGAACCCTGTGGTATGCCACTTGTCACTGCTTTGAAGTCAGATTTGGAGTCTGCACTTTTACAGTGTGGGTTCTGTCAGTGAGCCAGTTGGCAACCCATCTTGTGATGTAAGGATTTATACCTAGTTTAGTGAGTTTAGCTATAATTCCAGAATGGGGGATGGTGTCGAAAGCCTTGGCGAGGTCAAGATAGGCTCTGTGAACAACTTTACCCTCATCCAAGGCTTTGGTGACTGCCTCAAAGAAGTTGATCAGGTTCAGGAGGCATGGTCTGCCTTTCACAAACCAGAATTGGGTGGGATCCAGAGTTTGGAGGTTACCAATGTCTTTTTTTATGAGTTCCTTGATGATACGTTCCATGGCCTTGACCAGGCTCGTCAGGCTAATAGGTCGATAGTTCCCGAGATCAGTGGTGGCTCCCCCATTGTGGAGAGGTATAACTGTTGCTGTGCACCATTCAGTGGGCACAAAGCCTGATGCAAGTCTATTATTGAACATGTTTCTGTACATGCAAACAAGAGCATTATACTGTATTACTATTCTGATGAGGTTCGACTATAGTGCAGTCATACATTCCTGAGATCTGAATATGATGACGTGACTTATGATGTGTACCATATTTTTTTTCTGGAAGATCATTAAAGAGAGAAGTTAGAAAATAATGATACACATTGCAGTTTCTGACATCAACACCCTTACAAGCGCATTCACTATAATGTTGTGAAATTTTGACACTATCAACTGTCTAATTTTCAAAAGCCAATAAAAGTCAATGGTACAATGACCAGTTCAAGAAGACAAATGCAGATATACTAAGCACTAAGTTAGCTATGCATCTTGAGCATCAGAGACAGCTTTTGTATCCCTGAATCCAAAAGATAGAAAACAGGGAACGGACACTGGGTGTGGTGGGAGGGGGGACAGGAAGCTTTGGTTGACACAGAAGGTCAGTGAGTGTGTGTCAATAGGAAGGAAAAGAAGGTAGACATTGGAATAAAACAACAAATTGCCAGTAAGACAAATTGAGTAACTGTTGAGTGTGTGTCCCCTACACAGGGATGCCTAGGATTATGACCTCATTGCCTGCCATGTCTAGGTGTGGAAGCAGACTCACTGATTGAGTAGTGGACATGCTGCCACTATGGGATCAAGATTGGTCACTGCCATGTTGGCTGACAGCAGATGATTTTGCTGACCTATGCCCAGGAGGATGTCATTCATCACCCAGCAGACATTCCATCACAGACACTGCTCTTTCCATGATAGACTCACCTCAGTCCATGACAGACACTCCTCATTCCAACATGTCATTCATCTGATCCAGTGAATTGGCAACACAATGGAGTCATTCATGCATGTCAGACTGTGCCACACCCACAACCCTGAGCATTTGTCTGGAGTACCTATAGGAATGTGTCTGTGCCTCCATGAGGGTCAGCAACATATGTTAAGTGGCAGGGGAGGTGACACCTGCACCAGATGTAGGAGGGACACCAGGACTCCTACAAGGACCCTTTTCAGTCCTCCTGTGTGTCACCTCACTCACACTTTGGCTATGGACAGACTCAACAAGCACTGAAGCTGCAGTAGCCACATTTACCTGATCAATGTCCTTGTCCTCCACCAGTGCAATATCTGTGGGCTCAGTGGACTGGATAGGCATAGGCCTACTGGCTGTGTCCAATGGAAATGCTGGGGATTGTTGTATATAAACCTCTGTGTCAGATTCAATCTCTGCACTCCCAAACTGTGCTTCACTTTGGCCACCATCATCATCAGAGTCTACAGATCCACTGACATCAGGTGACATAGGGCCCACACTCCCACTCTGATGATCACCTGTGATAAAAAAGCATGACATGCAGGAATACATTAATACCTGCACTACTGTAGTGCAGTATATGCTAAAAAACTAACAGTGCTGCTACGATTGCAGAGAGGGCAACAATACAAACAACAGGCCTAACATCATCACAATTAACAGTAATACAGGGGGGTAATACATTTACCCCTGTATATGAGCATTAACAGTACTTTGAACAAGAACATGATTGACAATTCCAAACTAAGCTTATAACTATAGCAATCTTCAATCCCCCCAAAAAATAAGACATTTTGATACAGAATTAACTTATTAATTTCTATTATAAAACACTGTTCAACTTTTGAGACATCAAAGCTTATCTGGAAGCTCAGTCTGGGATGTGCTTGCTGTCTCGGAAGGTGTTGTGCCCATATCCAGGACATGCTGTACTGCACTCTCTTGGGAGACATCTGGATTTCTTAGATTGGTCAAGTACTTTTCACTGGGGATTAGTGGTGGTTCCCTAGCTGGCCCTCCCCGGTAACCATTTGGTCATGGACCACTTCAGCTGATCACCTCCTTGCGGATGTTATTATGTCAGTGAACCTGTGGCACACCTGTTTGTATGTTCGGCTGCAGCTACCCACGGCATTGATATCATGCAAGATCTGCTGCCATATTTGGATCCTATGGGCCATAACTCCCTGCTGCTTTTCCAGGAGAAAAACACCATGTTGGTGAAACCTGTTGACTATAACTTGATTTTCAGCATCAGAGAAGGGGGATCTCAGTGGATTGACACACCTGAGTGACATACTTGTAGGTGTCCTAAAATACAACAGAAGTATAATACAAATAAGAATCAACAACAAAATAACTGTTTCCAGACAAAACAGAAAATGTAGCCAGTCAGTATTACCCACTGGAGAAAACATAAAACATTCTAGAGATGTGAAATACTAACAACAGGAATAATGCAAAACAAGGAGAGTAACAAGAGCAGCATGTCCTTCTTTGTGCCATAACAGTAAGTCACCTCTGCTCCCCCCAAAAGAACAGTCCATTCTTATTTGTGCCATAACAGTAAGTCACCTCTGCTCCCCCCAAAAGAACAGTCCATTCTTATTTGTGCCATAACAGTAAGTCACCTCTGCTCCACCCAAAAGAACAGTCCATTCTTATTTGTGCCATAACAGTGTCACCTCTGCTCCCCCCAAAAGAACAGTCCATTCTTATTTGTGCCATAACAGTGTCACCTCTGCTCCCCCCAAAAGAACAGTCCATTCTTATTTGTGCCATAACAGTAAGTCACCTCTGCTCCCCCCAAAAGAACAGTCCATTCTTATTTGTGCCATAACAGTAAGTCACCTCTGCTCCCCCGAAAAGAACAGTCCATTCTTATTTGTGCCATAACAGTAAGTCACCTCTGCACCCCCCAAAAGAACAGTCCATTCTTATTTGTGCCATAACAGTAGCTCATCCTTGCCCCCACACCAAAAGAACAAGCAAATGACCCATTTTACTAACAAAACCAGTTTGAAATGCTAAAAGTGCTATTAAAGGACACGTCCTTGACACATTTGTATGTATTTATCGCACAATATTCCATGTTCATGTATTATCAATAATGTGTACTTCTGAAATGGCTTGACAAATAAGCCCATGCCATCAGTATACTTCTAACTAATGCATACAGATAAAAGTGTAAAAGCCTTTGCTTCACACTATTCTTAAATACTGTCCAGCATATGCAGAATGTATATGACAAAATGGGAGCATATCTGCTGATGTTCAGTACTCCTCTATACAGATATATCCTGAAGAAAAAGCATTTTTGCAGTCTTCCAAACATATGCAACTCTTCCCACCATCAGTTGGGCTAGCTACAAATTTGCCTTTTTTATAATGGTGTAGACTATTAATGGATTGCATATGTCTTTGTCTGTATTTCATAGATGCAAATTAAACTATAATCAGCTGTGCATGCTAATCAACCAATCCAACACTGTGGAACTATTCAACAAGCTATAAAGCATACAGGTAGATTTCATGCTGTTATTTTCCTGTGGATGTCAAAACATTTGGACTACAGACACAGAAAGTCTACACATATAGAATGTTAGGGGCTGCTGCTGCTTTAATCCATTGTATGTGCTAGAAGCTGAAACCAATGCTATTGCCGCTGCCAAAAGGCATAAGGCAAGAAGGAGAACAGTTTGCAGGCCTCATTTAGCTTATCACAACCTATATGATATGGAAATTGTAGAGTGCTACAGGGTGGACAATGACACACTACAGGAACTCTGCGACCTCTGCCACACTCAACTCAGAGCCAGAGCCAACTGTGGGAATACCATCCCAGTAGAAACTAAGGTATGTGTAGCCCTTAACATATTAGCTACAGGTACCTTTACTCTTTCAGAGACCAACAGGACATTTGTCACAGGCATCAGCATCCTGGATCCTCTCCCAATTCCTGGTTGTTATGCTCCAACATGCAAGTGAGCATATATATTTGCCCCGAAATTCTGAGGAGAGGGCCAGAAATATGCAACAGTTCTACCAGGTAGTGCACTACCCTGCAGTACTGGCTGCTATGGATTTCACTCATAGACAAATTAAGGCACCATTTGGGAAACAGGGTAGGCTGTATATTAACAGAAAGGGCTACCACTCTATTAACTGCCAAATCATGTTTAATGCCAAGGGAATCATCTTGAACATGTGTGCTGGCAACCCTAGCAGTTATCATGACTCACATATCTGGTACACCTCCTAACTGTACCAAATGTTTGCTAGGGGGTTATCCCACAGATCAGGTATTGGGGATGCAGGCTATGCACTGGAACCATGACTGATGACACCCATCAGAAATACACACACGCACACACACACGCACACGCACACACACACACACACACACACACACACACACACACACACACACACACACACACACACACACACACACAAAAGTACACCACAATGAGGCACACGATCAGACCAGCAATGTCATAGAACTTATGTTTGGCCTGCTGAAGTCATGGTGCTGGTGCCTAGATATGTCTTGGCGAACCCTTCAGTACAATCCCTGACATGTACAGAAATCTTCACAGTATGTGCCATGCTACACAAAATAATCCTAAGAAAACAGCTGCAGCAAGCAGGATCAGCAAATGGAAGGGGCACACAACACACCACAAATGCCAAGGCCACCATAACCAGAGGCAGATGAGGAGTCAGAGGGGAAAACACCAGCTGTTGTAGTTGTAGGCAGACATAGGCGTGCTGAGTATCCCCTTGCATTAGAAAGAGACAACACATAGCACACTCAGTCTCCCTCTAGCGACCTAAAACTTTTCTCCTACTCACATAAATATAGTAACATTGCTGCCAGGCAACTCATGTAACCTTTACCTTCTCATGTATTGGCTGTGTACTGCTTGCATCAGACAGAGTCAGCCCTGGACTAACACTGTGGCAAGTGCTGCATTTACAATGTAAGTCCTGAAGCTGGAGTGTATTGTTTAATAATTTTATGGCATATCATTGTATTTCATCACTTGTTACAGTAATCAAGTAAAAGATGAGAGATTTGTACAACCAATACCATAACATGTGGCAACAGAGAGTTATTTGACTTATATGTGCCCATTAGTAAGTAGTAGGCCTAAGACATCAAAAATTCACACAATCATACCTCTCAAACATACTTATCATCACTGCATGCTCTCAGTTTAGCACCATATGTTTGTACTGGGAAATCATTGAAGAGTGAAGTTAGAAAGTAATAATACAGACTGAAGTTTCTGGCTTCACAGCCCTCACAAGATTAAACAACAGGCAAGATGCAAAACAAGGAGAGTAACAAGAGCAACATGTCCTTGTTTGTCCCATAACAGTAACTCACCTCTGCTCCCCCCAAAAGAACAGTCCATTCTTGTTTGTGCCATAACAGTAACTCTCCTTTCCTTGCCCCAAAAGCACAATCTATACTTGTATGTGCCAAACAGTAACTCAGCTTTGTTTCCCCCTCAACAGAACAATTGTACCCTTGTATGTGCTATAAAAGTAATTCATCTTTGCTCCTCCACCACCAAAAGCACAGTTTATGCTTGTTTGTGTCATCCAACCTGCCCTTCAGTTGCTAGCAAATGCATATCATATTATTGCCAATTAATATCCTTACACATTTTAAGGCCAATGATATAGCATGGTTTACAGACTGCATGTCTCAGAATACTGCTCAGATATCTGATGAATGATCTGGAAACACAGAAAGGTAGGACAGAATTGTATAGTTGCAAGCAATAATCATAACAGGTTGTGTGAGCACTAAGTACACTATGTCCAAATGTAATAATAACTAGGTTCATAGATTAGCACTAGGCTAACTCATCTTGTGGGCCATTTAAGCTTAACAAATTAACCCTTGTGAGAATCAAACCCTGCACCTTGTGTCAGTAAGGCAAATATCATAACCATTACCCCAACCTCTCTCCTGTGGGTTACAGTTTGATATCAGTGTAAATTCTGTTGCAGCTGGTTGTGAGAAGACTGATGTCAGTTTTTTGCTGCAAAGCTGCTTGTGTGGCAAAGAGGGGTAAAGGACCCATCTTGTTTTCTGAAGGTGCTTTGGAGTGAGAGTTGAAATCCAGACCTACATAGACATATCTCATGTGTACTAACATTTTCCACTGTGTATGTCATTGATTGCTTTTCCTCCTTTCAATTGTTCCTCCCTTTTTATTTATTTATTTATTTTTTATACTAAATAATACTAAATACTTGACAACCCCCCCACACACACACACAATTTGCAGACAAATGACACAGAGGTTGGATGTTAATGATACAGAACCAGTGAATTGTGCACTGCTTACTTGCATTTCCAACCTTGACAGACCTACATGCAACACTTTGTAAGCATAATCTGACACACCCACTTGATGATGTAAGCAATCACAGATGCCATCCCATAAATACAAACACTGAGGGAGTGCCTACACAATGCAAACATCCCTACACACATCTAACTTTTGTGATTCAGCAATTCTAATGAGTTCAGACCTCATTTGCATCTTCACCTTTCTGACAGCCCTGAATCTACACCATTAGCAACCGTGTAGTTAGGAAAATTGAGGGAGATCCAAATGTTGAACACAGAAGGGAGGGTATTACATTTAAAAAATCTTCCCATTTTGAGCATTTATCCCCTATTTTAAGCTTATCCAGATACCTTGAGCTAGCATACCACTGAACTGTATAGACTTTTGCAGACTGTCCAGTTTGTGCCTCATATTTTTGGTCTGCTCCTCATTTTTTTTTTAAATCACTAGAATGATCTAAAGATTAAAGTTACTGAATAAGGACATGGAATTTGAGTTTCAGACTTCATAACCTTCAAAAATGTATGCTAACACAAATCCTGTTATTCTAGCAACTTTCTAAGTTAATAAGAACAATATTTAAAATGTGTCCTTATTTCATTCAACTTTCTTGTGCTAAGAGGCAGAGAGGTATGTGTAAGAGGTCAAGAGGTACAGAAAGCTGTTAACTGGTCCTGCCTGCAAACCTGCTGTTCTATCAATTTTATATGTTTGTAAGAGCAATATTTAAAAAGTGGCCCTATCTCTGGCCCTTTTCCCCCCATTATTTATGGTTTTGTCCAGGTGTCCTGTCCTAAGAGGTTGAGAAGTATGATCTGCATTACTGTATTGTTCATTTCAGGGTGAGGCAGCAAAGCCATATTTTTGTTCTTAACACAAGCCCTGTTACTTTATCAACTTTCTAACCTAATAAGAGCAATATTTAAAATCTGTCACTATTTTTGGACCTTTGCCCCCCATATTATTGATGGCTTTGTCCAGATTTCTTGCTCTAAGAGGTTGAGAGGTATGCCATGTAGACGCCTTTCCATAGCTGTATTCGAAAAGGTTTTGAATACAGATAAAACACCAGCATGGAGTCTATATGGTTGCTTCTGACCTTGTTGAATCTCTCCACCATGTTTCCTGGGTTCATTAGCATGCTATTTGTTTGCTTATCTAGCTGATTAGCATGCCAATGTGTTTAACTGTTTTTCACTGCGGTGTGCACTTACATGGCGCTTGCTGAATTCAAATCGTCTCGCATTTGTGGTCGTATTCCGCTACAACATGAACACGGTGTAAAAATACCATGTAGGCTTTATTGAATTCCTCCCATTGTTCTTTTTCAGGTGTGAGACTACCTTCTTATAGAAGCAAGTCATAACCTTAATAAAAAATAAACACTAAAGTAGATTATATAGAGTAATACCAGCTGGTTCCAACAATAGAGAAATGGACAGTACTAAGTTTAGTTAGGTCCTTGGAACTAATCTTTAATATGTATATAACTGCAAGAACAGAGCTGTTGACTTAAAAGTATTTTTGGAGATGAGTATTATGTAATATAGAAAAATGTATGGAGTTGTGGAAAGAATGAAAGTTTGAAATGCTACATGATTTGCGTTAAAATGACATCTTAGACAATGTAAATAAATGAAAAATAATCAATATCAGAAAGCAGAATTCATAGTAATGTGAAAGGTTTGGGGTTAAATAACTGTTAACAACACACATGAAAAAACTGTGTATGCATTTCATGTGACTGCATGTGCAAACTCATTATGCATCAAATCTCCTCTTTCCATAATTCACATATTTAAAATGATTAATTCCAGATCCTCTATCTCTCCACCTTACTTATCAGCTTAAAAAAACTTTCTCAGAAATACTTTAGCCTGCTTTTCTCTCTCTCTTTGAATCATTCATCACCTTGCTTAGCATACTCAGTGTCACTGACTAAACTCTAATATTTCTTCCTAGTATCTGCTGTTTAGTTAAAACTAGTTTTTTGCTATATTGTATTCTAAGCTGCAAATCCAGACCTAAACCATATATAAAGTATTGCTAATGATATAGCTCCTGTAAGTTTATATTGAATATATGTATATCTAAACAAACCTGTGCAAAGTACAATACCCCTGTATTAATAGTTTGTTAGACATAATGGCAGTGTATTATAGGTATGTTATATAATTGAATTGCCTGAATTGTGTATTTCTCACTTCTGAGTATATTGTAAATTGATTATTATCTGATCTCAGAGTCCCCCCCCCCCCCCGGCTGCTGCTGAAAAGTGTCCTAAGCTTGATTCATCTGGCATATCACAGGGAAAATAAATAAATAAACACATGCATAAATAATGAGAACACAGTAAAAATAGTCAGTGAGATCCTGCAGCATACAGAATAATTTTCAGTAGAAAAAGGGTAATGATTTCTTTCTACATACAGCTGGTGAGACCCATCTTCAGTATTGTATGCACTTCTAATGGCTCAATGTCTACAGGGATATTAATAAACCAGAAGCTATTCAGGGAAGGTCTAGAAAAAATGTATTTCTGTATCAGTAGCCTTATAAGGAAAAGTTAATGGATCTTAACCAAGATGCATTTCAAGCAAAAAGAGAGAATACAGGAGGTATGACAGAACTTTTCAAATATTCTATAGAAAGTCAATAATTTTCAGGATGGCATCAATTTCAGAGAAACAGTATGTAAAAATGAAGTTACATGAAGAATATCAAGGACAAATGGAAAAAAAAACAAACAAAGAAAAATGCCTCAGTTGGTTAAGAAGAATTATTTTTCCTAATGACAAGTTTACACTAAAGCCTTACAGAAATGACAATGGATCTAGCAATGGATAACTGAATGTAGCACAATATAGTCATTGTGTTCTGCCCTGCAAGGGAAAACACGCCTGCATACATTGAATTCCCCTTGATCTGTGTGTGACTTGCACATAGAAGCAACAACCTGGACATATTATGTTCAAGTTTCATGGAGCAGAACATCTAGTGGTCCAGCCTGGTGTCACCTCTGTGATGAGCCAGAACTGCATCCAGAACAGTAGCTTGGTTACCTGGCACTCTGAGTAGTTCCTTGAATTCTAACTTGGCAAGCAAAAGAGGTCATCTCAAAGCTGAGGACCAAAAAAAATACTATATATCTATAGCAATCTGCTTGGTACATATGCTAAGAAGCTGTAATTAAAACACCATATATGAAGTACTTATGATATAACTGCAAATATAGTATCAGCATTCATTTCTAAATGCTGGTAGTATACTAACACACCATTGCCCCCTTTTCACTACCCTATATATATGTTGCTGCTGCTTCACACCCCCCAGGGTGGGCATGATAACAACAGCCATCCCATCCTGTCCTACCACAGCAGCTCTGACAGGTGCCAAGATATTCAGTCTTCTCAGGGCATCTGTGATATAGCTGGCACTGTATCATTCTTTGACACAGAACTCATTTAATGTAAAATATTGTATTCAGTTATTTTCAATGTTTAAGGAGTACATTTTTTTTTATTTTTGTCAGTGAATGATGCTTATTAAAAGTTTATGTGATAATGTGTATATCTGCTATATAGTTTTGCATAATTTTATGCAGCTTTGATTGGGAGATGAATATGAATTTAATATAAATTAAATTACAAAGGCAGTTTCTTCACTGGTTGAGTGATCGATGGATAGGACAGAGCTATATGGTCCTTTCCTGCATCACAAGTTGTTTTTCTATTTATGGTAAAAGGAGTAGTAGAGAGAGATTTATACCTGGTGTAAGGTAACATTTCACAGAGATGTTCATGTGTGTCTTGAACTGAAACTTGAATGGAATAGTTGGGTCTGGTCATCTCATATCTCTGTTTCCTCTCTGGATTGCTTGAAGAAGAAATGGAAATGTTGGTACAGGTACATAGTGTAGCAAGATCTGCCACTTGTATATTACATATATATATATATATATATATATATATATATATATATATATATATATATATATATATATATATATATATATATATGTATATATATATATATATATATATATATATATATATACACATATATATATATATATATATATATATGGTTTCACTTCAGAATCCTGAAATATCACAATCCTGAACTTCATAATCCGGAAGCCCAAAGTCCTAAAAACTCAAAATCGTGAATCCCAAAATACTGAAAACACACAGGATGCATATACTGACTATAGACAACACAAACCATATGTGCCCCCGCACACCCCTTGCTACTTAAATATATCAACTCCAAGACTGCACTTCACTACACTATCATGAGTTATGTTGTAGTATAGCAAGTTAAAAGGGAACATTACTAAGGTTACAACAGGCAGTCATGAAACGTGATGGTATGTTTGACATTTTTTTCTATGGAGTGCAATCTTGGAGTTTATATATTTAACTAGCAGGGGGTGTGGGGGTGTAGTGGGGCTTGCCTCCCTGCCCATACTTGGTGAAAAGTGCTATCCTTTGTCTTGTACATGTTTCTGTGTCCCCTAGTACTGGAATATTGTTATTCTTCATGTCCTGTATATTTTCAGTATTTTGGGATTCAGGATTTTGAGTTTTCAGGATTTTTAATTTTTAGGATTTTGGGCTTCCAGATTATGAAGTTCAGGACTGTGATATTTCAGGATTCTGAAGTGAAACCATATATATATATATATATATATATATATATATATATATATATATATATATACTGAATTCCCGAATTTCAGTATTTCGAAATCATAAAGTCGAACGTCCCAAATCCCGAAACAACAAAAACCCGAAACACAAAATTACGAACAGAAACACACCATACACCACACAACACATACATCATCCAACCCATACCACAACAAACAAAACGCACACAACCACAAAAACACAAACAAATAAAAAACCTCACTACATATAAGCAGGGGGGCTGCACCCCCCACCCCTCCTACTTATATATACCAACTCTGAGATTGCACAAACAGACACAGAAAGGAAACTCACACCCACACATTCTACAGTTCCTCGCACACACACAAACATCACACATATACAAACACCAACACACCCAACACTTACACAACCATACTTTCACCTGCGTACCCTAACCCACACGTACAACTGACAAACACATTCACACACACACTAAAACTCCCACACAAAACCCTTACAAAACACTCACTTACCTTAACACCAGCCACCATCCACTCACAACACCGCACGTAATGTACCGTAAAGCCATAACCGCGAATTTGAGCTATTCAGATTCACAATTATGTACTTTCGCGATTTTAAAGGTTCGACTTTATAATTTCTAGATACTGAAATTCTGGATTTCAGTATTTCAAAATTATAAAGTGAACCCATATATAGACATATAGATATGATAGACTATAGGTATTTTACATCACTGATTCATTCATTCATTTGTTCTCATTCATTTGTTCATTGACAGATTTATATTTGTGACCTGGGCAATTTGCCTAGTTTAAAAAAATCCTTTTTAATTACAAACCAGGTCAAAAGGGAGTAGAGAAATAAATAACAAAGGATAAAAATATGTCAAAAAATTATAATCCTCTTCATGACCAGTGTTGGACTGTTTCATAACAGAATGCAGGATTTATATTAAACATTCTTTTAACAAGTTGCTTTGCCTGAGGCAGTGTATCTTTACTATATAAGTCAGCTTCAGACTGAAACCCCCTGAACTATGTACATAGCCTAACTAAAATTGTGATAGTGCACCATGGGGAGTTAAGGCTCATTCTCTGCATGCACACTTATTAACCTGCACCACCCAAGTCTCTTAACTAGAGCAAAGGCCCCCAAGAGTCTTAAAAGTATAAGCATTTCCTTAATATAGCAATAAAAATATTGAGCAGTATCTATTCCACAGATGTGCAGAGGCAGAAAAATAGACAACTGGAGGAGGTTACAAAGGCTAATATAACTTTATTTAACAGACTCGGTAAAAAATATAAACTGGGATAATGGCACTTCTTGCATAAGGAAAGGTTCTGGATGGAATGTATAATGAAAATGTAATGTTCATTATTGGCTGTGGGATGCAATGATAAACATTTTAGGCTTCACCCTCCGGTTCAGCAGAAATTCACATCTCCAAGGTGAATGGTATATTAAATTTCCATTATGCTGTCCACAGCAAAGCATGTTTTTATCTGTAAAATTAAAGTGAGAACCTTTTTTCTCCTGTCAGTAAATGGAGGCATTTTATAGTTCTTATATCATTATCTTTCCACTGAGATATAATAGCAGAAATCCCAGAATCATTTTTCTTGTTTATCATATATATATATATATATATATATATATATATATATATATATATATATATATATATATATATATATATCAACAACATGCTGAAGCATTTTATTTCAGTCTTTAAGTTATCCACTTGCAAACCATTGTTTTCTTTATTTTTGACATGACTACAAAATATTATCCACTAGTTATTAAAACATTGGATAATGGCCCTCTGTATATTTTTATTACAAATCATTAATGTTCCATGCCTAGTTATATCCATGTATTGTGCTGTATTATGTCATAGAAGAAACTTGGCAAATGTGCATTTCATTCTGTTTTAATCATTGAATCATAAAGCAGGTTGGTTCTATGATGTAGCAGGCTGAAGTCCTGAATGTGATCCATATCACCTGGGTCTAAATACCACCCCAGACACTGGGTGAGCGAATAACTGGGGAAAGAGAAATGATGCTTCAGTGCCTTCTTGGCTGCTATTTCGTTACTTGTTTCTTTGTTTTTTTTAACATGGGGTGGATTGATTCGAAGACCCTTTTCTTCCATGACATGGGGTAACTAAGAAATAAGTAAAAAAAATAAAAAATAAAGGTTATAATAACATTAGCAAATTATATCAAACATTCCTGAATTATAAAATCAGAGCATACATATGGAAGCAGAGTACAAATAATAATGAAAGCAACTAGCAAAGTACACATGCAAAGTATAAAGTAATACAAATAATAATGAAGGCAATCAGCAAAGTATACAGACCAGTACCGCAGTCAGTTAAAGACTGAGCCATACAATTAAGTTATTACAGGTATGTTGAAGTGTTATTAGCAGTGTTTAAAAATCTTCATGCAAACAGATAAATTCCACAAGGAAGAAACATGCAAGGGGATTCAATAAAGCCTACAAGGTCATTTTTCACTGTGTGAGCATCTTGGCGTAATGAGCACAAGGCAGTGGAAAGTTTTAGATTCAGTAAGTATCGTGTAGCCATGCACATCACTGTGCAAACAAGGTAAACACCATGGCAGCTGAATTGCATGCTATTTAACAAACCCAACATAGTTTAGCTATTCACAAGCTATAAAGCATCCATGTAGGCTCTGTGTAGGCTTTCCCTGCAAATTCCAAAAGTTTTGAACACAGCCACGGAAAGGAGTCTACATGGACAGAATATGAAGTAAAAGGTGAGAGATTTGCACAGGACTGACCTGTATGTGACAGCAGAAACATATTTCAATTAAATAGACTGGATGCAACAAAAAGAGAGTAACATTAGCAAATATCCTTTTTATTGCCATAACAGAAATGCAGCTTTGTTCCCCCACCCCCAAATGAACAGGCAAATCACACATTTGGCTAAGAAAGCATCACTGAAATGCTAAACGTATTATGAAATGACCTGTCCATGAAAAATGTGTACAGATTTAATGTAGAATATTCCATGTGAAGGTATTGACAATCATTTATAACTGTGAAATGCCCTGACAAACTTGCCCATGCCACCAGTACACTTGTAAATAATGCAGTCAGATAAAAGTGTAAAAGTGTGTGTTAATCAAAATAAATATAAAACCATTAAATAGACTATTCATAGTTACACATTCACATATGCAGTATGTATCTGACAAAATGCATGCATATCTTATCAAAATCAGTAGCCCTCTGTGCAGATATATCCCAAAGTAATATTCTTTCTTCTATGTTCAACACAAACAATTCAGCTCCCCTTCAGTTTCCCTAGCTACACCGTTGCTATCTGGTGTAGCGTCAGGGCTGTCAGCATGGTAAAGATGCAAATGAGGTGTGAACTCACTAGAACTGCTGAATCCCAAATCCTTGGTTCATTGTATCCGATGTAAACATAGTGCATGCACTCCCTCAGTGTTTGTGTTTAATGGATGGCAGCTGTGATATGATTACATCAGATGGGTGTGTCAGGTTAGACTTAGAAAGTGTTTGTATGATGCGGAACTTAGCTCAATCATTGGAAACTGAGGAATGAATGGAAGGTTTGGCTGTGCTTATCTCCTATGCATGGCGTTGCACAACAGGCAAAAGGGAGACCTTAAGAATCACTAGTACATAGCAGAATGACATGTAACTGTTCCAGTGGCAACATTGCTAAAGTCTGACAGTTAGTATTGAGTCTCTGGATTACACCTGCTACTTAACTGACTCTGTGGCAGCATGTGTTATTGCAGTTAATGCTGTAATACATTCCTTTTTTGGGACCAGATCGTATTGGTCTCAAATACAACTGTATCTAATAATTTTAACTACTTTCGTATTACCAGTGCTGCATGTTGGTGCATGATACACACCATTGTACAATAATGCATTAGAAAAAAGAAATGGGGAGCAAGCAAGGGGGAAGAACAAATGGAAAGCAATACAGGAATGAGGGGAGGTAGAAAAGAACCATAGCTATCCATTTCTTCAACAGTATAAACTGATAATATATGCAGAATGTTAGCTGAATTTGGACTGTCATCTCTAGAGAGAGGAGTGACCACAAAACAGTCATGTTGTATAGCCAATTGGACTAAATCAAGAGTTTCAAGAAGACACACGTGAAATGGAGAGCTATGTATGGGGCATTTGTTTCTTTTTTTTTGTGGGACAGGTGCCCTTTTTTTATTTTTGAGAGAGAGAGGAATGTTGGGGAAGGGCTGTAGGAATGTTTGGGTGAGGTAAGTTAGGCAGCTGAGGAAGCAATTACAGACAAACAAGAAAAAAGACAGGAGACAGGGATGATGAAGGACACAAGAGGTGGTTGAACACCATGGTTGGGGAGAGGGTGGGAAATCCAGGTCCCATGCACATCAAGGCAGTTGACAGTGAGAATCTCATCCTTACCCAGTGGACTGCCATCACTGTCACCTGTCAGCACCACTGGCTGCAGTGCACAACGTCTGCATCTCCTACAAGTACTCTGCACGAGGATGGAGAGTAGGCAGTCCATCCAGCATAGGAATGCATCTACAGTGCAGTGCACTATTCTACACACCATCCCTGGCAGTTCCCATTGGGTGATAAACTCACCACCTCTGCCACTGCTCCCAGAGGGAGCTACAGGCCTATCCTCTTGGGTAGAACTACCTGAGGGGATGGGTAGTGAAGGGGCAGCAGAAGGAGTGCTACCAGGTTGTGCACCAGACATGCTGGGCAATGATGCTGTAGCCGGTGGACTGGGGGGCAGATGGATCCTGTGGGACAGGCTTACCCCACCGTGTTGTGTGAAAAACAAAAGTAAAAAATTAAAAAAAAAAAGAGAGAGAAAAGGGTTGGGGTGAGAGGAAAAAAGGGAGAACATTAGTAATTTCATATGTGACATACAAAGCATTGATACAATTATTTAACTCTATTCTGTTATCCTTACTTTTAACACTACAAATTCCTAACAAGTCTCTTCCTTACTTTTAAGACTACCCAGTTCATAACAGAGGCATACTATAGTACAGATTGCAGCCAGCAAACCTCGATGTGTTTATATATTGCACATATGCATGTTCCAATTATACTGATTACAGTTTACAGAAGGCTATTGAACCCACAACTGATGACTACTGTCCGATACTGTACTGTTTTTTGTCCTAACAGACTACTGCATGCGTACTTTGCTTTTACAGTTTAGAGATGCATGCTCACTGTTATTTAAGAATATGGCACCACTGCTTTTTGCTATAGGCTAAGGTATGCGTAGTTTATTTTACAGCTGATATATGCATGCTCAGTTAGGTACAAGTGTATTAAATACCAGCTAAGCAGTCCTTAACTTTTAATGCCACTAAATTACTATACAAATTATTATTATTATTAAAATATGTAGACAGTACTGTTCTGATGCATACATATCACATGCTTCTTGCATCCTTACTAAACATGTGACGTGAGACCTGACATTCAAGGCTTGCTCTGCAGCAGCTGTGGAAAAAACAGAAGAGAACGGAACACCATTATGAATGCCAGTCTTGACTATATTCAGCTTTTAACTCTTACAATTACTCACTGAAATGATAGTTACACATCTGTGGGGTGTCCCTTGTACTAAATACCCAATTCAATTGTCAAGGGCATTCCACTTCCTCCTCTGGAGGTCACTGAAGCGATATCTGCTTTGCTCACCAGTGTGGGGGATACCTGTAGCACTGATTAAAGTCCTGGCAATACTATTGCAGGCTTCAGACTTGTATTCTAGGCCTGAATAGTACAACTGCAGCAACCAGGGCCTATGGTCCTTAACTAGGAGTCCAACAAAAACTTTGGACTCCTGGACACACCACCTCTGCCCCCAAAAGCACACACCCTCACCAGCAACCCCTGACATGTCTGCCATAGCTGAAGCCCAATGTATAATGAGCATTTACCATCAACTGTATTTCGTATGCTGATGTTTTCCTGCCTATTGCATATCTCACACTTACTTGAGAGTTTACACATTTTGGTTTTGCAACATTCGAAAATGTTGTGTATCACTTAGCATTCTGCAAACATGGTAGGTGATGTTGCACAATGGAGAACACAGTGTTTGCTCAATATTTATCTATGTACAACAGTGGCAAGCAATGCAATTTCAAGTTTATTAGGTATACAGGCACCTGTGTAGATGTGCTAGCCAAATGAGCCATGTCTACGGCTCTCCTAAGAAGGTTGAGAACACAGTCTGTATATTATACTTCATTGCTATAATATGCAATCTCACAACAGTAAAACAAAATTTGCACACCCTGTACTAGAACCTCAGACTATCTGAACTCCACACCTACACTTAATATCTGCTGCCACAGGATTATTGACTTGATATGCCCTATCTTAGTAGTTATTGTAAAGTCCTTGTTGTTAATCATAGTGCAGCTTTGCTTACTGTGTTTACATGATAGCCAATATTATTAATTGAATGCATCTGGTTTCCATTTGTGGCTGTCTGGGTCCTGTCTACAACCAGGGTGAGCCATCCCTCCAGTATGAGTGCTGCTACATTTCATGCAAACTAGGTGAGCACAGCTAAACATTTTTATACCAAGTAGCGCATCACACAAACACTGCCCTAAAATAAAATAAAATAAAAATAACAAATGGGATATTGTCCAGATTTTTACAGAATGTCCAGATGTTTGCATCAAATTTTGGGACTGGTGCTTGTAAAATGTGTGGTTTACTGGAAAATCACTGAAGACTGAAGTCAATACATAATGACATACATTTCAGTTTAGTACTTTATATCCTTCAGAACATGCAGAACACAAACCCTATTATTGTACCTATTGTCTATTGTAATTAGACCAATATAGTAAATCTGTCCCTATTTTTGGCCCTTTGTCTCCCCATTAGTTTAGTGTTTGTCCAGACTACTTGCACTGAAAGGTTGGGTTGTACGATCCCCATTCTCAGTCTAGAGGTTTCACAGCTAACAACACTGGTATGAGCCACGAAACCTTGCTTACACACAACACGCATCATTAATATTTGTGGTGCAGTGCTGCGCAATGCTGCATTAATAGCAGTATCTCATACACGAAAACACTCCATGTAGGCACTCCAAGGAACCTACACTGATTTTATTGAATCCTGCCAGTTGTCATTTGATAACTAGTGAGGTGTATTATTTATGCTGAAATTTGTAATGTAGTCCCATATTTATGGGGCAGATCCTTTAATTTACTAATTTCCATTATTTTTTGATGAGTAGTTTGAACCCTAACCTATTGCACTAAAAAAAACTTGAACTAGTATTATTTGGTGTTTTTTTGTGCTAACAATTTTCCAAGTAATTCCTTCGAATTGTACACTTGGGCATCTAGCAGGCACAAAAATACCCTATTTGTGTTATTTCTGCAACAGAAATAATCATCTGTTGTTTTTCTCTTATTATTGATAATTAAGCTAATGATATATTTAAATTGCACAACATTTCCTGCCACAGAGTGTTCTTTAGTTTTATTATTGTTTGATTTATTTGATTTTTGTTTTATTATTTTTTGATTTGATGTATCTTTATGATCATAGGTACATATGAAGTGATAGGTTCATAGGTTCACAGGAGATTACTAGGCTAAAGGCTTAAAAGCCGTTACAAGCCTAGTCAATATAACTCCATTTTGCCCAGTATATGGCCCTTAGGGGCAAAAGGATGTCATGGATTTGTGCCTATGTCTTATGTATGTTACAGATTACCCCATCCATTAGGGACATAGTCCATCCCCCAGGTGTGAATTTATGATTCCCCATCCATTGATCTAAATTACATTTGATGTGGGCCAGGGAAGGGTTCTGCTTAACTTAAATATGAAGCCTGTTTCAAAGAAGGGAAATCAATGAGGCACATATCTGTCTCTCCAGCATGTTTTGTTTGAGTTGCTGACTAAGTTTAGATATCTAGATCAGCTGAACCTCATGCTGTTTGTCTTGTGGATGTGTAGCAGTTCTATCAGGGCTGGATTTGTGAGTGCCTTGTAGGTCAGGCATAGGTCATCCCTTAATAGTAGGTAGGATACAGAGTCAAGGAAGAGGGTTTTTAGTCTATCTGCATAGGACATGTTGTTTGCACCCTGTATTTTCTTTGTGAAGAACCTATGAGGTCGCTACAGCTGCTGTAACTACCTAGGCAGGTACATGCTAAATGGCACATTGTACTTGATTATTGGTCTAATGATGACTGAGTACAGTGGGACTATCATTTCCTTGGATCTGATATTACCTGTATTTTTTTTTAATTTTCTGGCATTTTTCAATGTGTTTTATCACATTAACACGAGAAACCACTTAACTCTGAAACTTGAATAGTTTCAAAGTGTGTCCCAGTCTAACATTATAAGAATCTATGGAATTCCCAAAATGTTAGAGGGAGCTACATTAATTGTTTGAGTACTGGAGTGACAACTGAACAGTATTACAGAAACTCATTTTGAGGGGCTGCATTGCGCACTGCAGTTGTATATTATACTTATGAACTCTAAACCAAGAACCACTATTTTCTTGTCTGTTAAATTATCAAAATAAATCTAATATTCTGTAAGCAGCATGGTCTCACTCCTTTCTAAAATGGCAAGATCATCTTAGTTTTTTGACAATGGCATGGCTGCTTGAATAATTGAGAAATACCCAGCACTTTAACCTCCAAAGAAAATCTTCAATCCCATTAAGTATCAAAAAAAAAAAAAAAAAGAGCAGCTATCCCATATTGAAAACTCTACAAAGATGTGTTTAGTATTCCAAGATGATTTTAAAGAATTTGTGACTATAAAGGATACAAACTTTGTTACTGTAGAAGATACAGAGACCTGTCTTCAGCAGACGAAGTTGATCAAATGAACTGAGATGGCCTCATTGGATGTGGGATCCAGAGAAATGCATCGGGTGCTGGTGAAATTGCCAGGAAGAAATAAATATCTTCGACTGCAGTGCTCTGTATTATCGTTGCATTCTTTCATCATTCTGTGAGGTACTCATCCCACTGGATGCAGGTATGCTGAGATTTTTCTTTATTTTTGTGGCATTTAACTCACTTAAATGCATAGAATGACTCTAACCTATTAAACCTCCAGTTTATGATAGATGAATGTATATTAAATGGAACTGAACTCTTTGGACACAATGAGAACATTGGGCGGTACATCATATGAACGGATATTAATAGTCACTCTTGCTTATAAAACTGACAGTAGTTTTTACTCTCTTTTCACACTGTCACTGTTTTTTGATATAATAATGCAACTAGTCCATGAAAATTTCCTGATGTTTTCAGTTAGCTGCTTTCTAAATTTTTTTCTTATGTCTTATTTGTTCTACAGGCCATCTTGATTGGATAGACTATTTTGTTTTATGCTTAATATTACTGTGAGGCTAAATATGTCAGTGTGAAATAATGGATTGGCTGGTAAAAAAAATAAGGAAAGAAATTGTTTAACTTATGACTTTAAATAATATTCCTACCCATTTTAGGGTGAGTTAGTGTTCTCCTTCACTTCCATGGAGATCAGTTATTGTTATGTATTACAGGAACTCATTCCCTTATCTCCCAGTCTTAAGATTCACACAGTGACAGAGCAGATAGCATTATCGCCCCACAGCAAGATATTCCCTGGTTTGATTTTCATCTAGGGTGCCTGCTGTGCAGATTCTGCATGTTCTCCTTATGTTCATGTGGGCTCCATCTGCATGCTGCAGTTTCCTCCCATGTTCCAAAGACATGTAGGTAGAATGGACACTCTAATTTGGCCATAGGTGTGAGTGTGTGATATGGAAGAACAACTGCAGCAGGGCTAGACACTCGGTGGTGAGAGTCCTGGTTCTGTATGATTGCTACTGTTGAAGTGACACCCTGACCCCTTGTGCAAAAATGGGAAAAAATGGGTTCTGGATGAATAGATAAGATTATTTTTATATCTTTTTCTGCTGTTCATGTGGTTATACTAAACTGTCCTGTAGATGTAATATTTCCATTTGGTTATACTGGCTCTGGTATGGCTTGCATGTCTAAAAGTCTAGTTGAGTCTCATGCCTAGCAACAATGGAATTGCCAATTTTCTGCAGTCCATGAATATTTGGCATGCTAGATGTTAGTTATGTACAACTGAATGTGTGGTGTATTCCTTACATAAAGTATCATGATCCTGGGGTAAATGGTTGGTCAGTGATAATGAGGTATGTTGCTGATCCAGTCTCTGTCACTTAGCATATGCAAGCTAATCCTATAATCTGTAACTGTTTAAATATGCAACCAATAATAACATACTTGTAGTTTTAATTAATGCTATCACGTTCAGTACTCAATCTGCTTAAGACATTTTAGTTCATAGGTAGGTACTAGGCTATCAGCCCTGGGGCCTATACAAGCCCAGCCAAAAAGGTACCCTGGCTTTTGCCACCAAAGAAAATTATTTTCCTGTGCCACTGTTGAGCAGAGCCACAGAGGTGATCCCTGGGGTGAATTTCCTATTTCCCATCCAATCATCAAGATTTTTCTTGAAGAGTGCTAATGAGGAGCTTTGTTTGATATGGATAGGTAGTTTATTCCAGAGTATGGGAAATTGATCATTTTTTAGCGACACATGGGCATTCTGAATGTTGTTGAAACCTTAAGGATACCTTAGGTATACCTTTCTTACAAGGAGTCATACCTGAAATGATGAGTATTTACTTGCCTCCCATCTGGTTATATTTGTTCACAATTGCTTTGACTTTTTGATGTCTTCATTACTGTTTATTGGCAATTGTCTTTATTTATGAATATGAGAAGTAGGCAAGGCTAAGTTTGGATTAGTTAGATGGATATACATTTATTTTGCAATTGCACAGGGTGAGTCAGGGAAAATGATTCTAGGGAGTCTTCTTCATGAGGGAGTCTTCAACATGAGAGGCCTCTTTTTTTACTGGGCTAGCTATTATTGCAAATGGTCAATTGGTACAGCAGTGAGGTAGGAATTCCTTGATGGCTAAAATTATCTTGGGTTTGGCTTTTGGGGTAGCACTCATATTTACCTTTTACTCTTTTATCTTGAGCTAAAAAAGCATCTTAAAAGTCTTGTGAGTATCACAGGAGGAAGAAAAGTGTGCTTTATATATATGTAATAGCTGTGTTGTTTTTATGTTAGTGATTGGTATAAGGTTAGACATTGGTTGGTCAGAAAGATGCATTTTAAATTTTCATAGGTTCATATGTTCATAGGTTCATAGGTAGGTATAGACTATTGGCCCTAGGGCCTATATAAGCCTAGCCAAATGGTACCCTGGCTTTTGCCACCCAAGAAAATTATGTTCCTGTGCCCCTGTCATGCAGAGCCACAGAATTGATCCCCGGGGTGAATTTCTTATCTCCCATCCAATCATCAATATTTTTCTTGAAGAGTGCTAATGAGGAGCTTTGTTTGATATAGATAGCTAGTTTGTTCCAGAGTATGGGAAGTCTCTGGGACAAGAATCTATCACTCCAGCATGTTCTGTTTATTGTGGTGACAAGGTTTAGATCCCTAGAGAGTGTAGCTCGGAGGGATTGGGATTTCTTTAAGTGGAGCATGTCCAACAGCTCTAGGTTTGACATAGCTTTGTATGTTAGGCAGAGATCACCTCTGAGTAGGCAATATGCGACAGTGTAAAGCTGGAGTTTTTTGAGACGGTCTGTGTAGGACATCTGTTTGAGGCCAGTAATCCTCTCTGTGAGGTATTTCTGTGGCCTTTCCAGTTGTTGTAGATATCTTGTGAGGTACATACCAAATGGGGCATTGCAATCTATAATGGGTCTAATGAGTGATGAGTAGAGAGGAACAATGACCTCTTTTTTCCTGGATGAGAAACCTTTTGTGATGAGGTGTGCCACATAGAAGGATTTCCTGACTACTGTGGCAATGTGATTATCAAAGGAGAGACTACTGTCCACCTGTGTCCCAAGATCTCTTATCACACTTTTGGTGTTAAGTAGACTACCGCCTATGTGGTAGTTCATGGGTACAGAGTTTTTACCAAAAGGGATGACAATACACTTTTTGGCATTGAACTTGAGGCCATGGCTTTGACACCAGGCATCTGTCTCAGTGTGGCCCTTTTGCAGGATATCCACATCATTAGGAGTTTTGATTATGGCTCCTAGTTTGCAGTCATCTGCGAACCTTGTTAGCCAAAGACCTTCTGTGTTAGCCTGTACTTCAGAGAGGTAGATACCAAACAGGACAGGACCTAGGACTGAACCCTGTGGTACTCCACTTGTCACTGGTTTGAGGTTGGATTTAGAGTCTGCTACTTTCACAGTGTGAGTTCTGTCAGTGAGCCAGTTGGCAACCCATAGGGATTTATACCTAGTTTAGTGAGTTTATCTATAATTCCAGCATGGGGGATGGTGTTGAAAGCCTCGGCAGGATCTAGATAGGCTGTATGAACCACCTTACCCTCATCTACGGCTTTGGTGACCGATTCAAAGAAGTCTATCAGGTTTAGGAGACATGATCTGCCTTTTACAAACCCTAACTGGGTAGGGTCCAGAGTTTGGAGATTGCCAATGTCATTGTTTATAAGTTCCATGATGATACGTTCCATAGACTTGCAGACCAGGCTCATCAGGCTAATGGGGTGGTAGTTTCTGGGGTCCATGGTGGCTCACCCTTTGTGGAGTGGGATAACCATTGCTGTGCTCCATTCAGTGGGCAAAAAGCCAGAGGTGAGGCTATGATTGAACATGGTACTTAGGTGGGGTGCCAGTTTGTTCTGTAGTTCATGTAGAACGCAGCCTGGGATGTTGTCAGGTCCCATGGATGCTGTGTTCTTGGCTTTGGAGAGTGTGTTTTTTACCTGTGCAGCCATGATTACAGGAACTTTGCATTCTTCCAGTATACAGATGGGCCCTTTAGGGGATGTGAGAGGGGGTAAAGTTAGCACTGAACCTATCTGCCAGGATGTTAGCAATATCAGTTGGTTCTGTATATTTAGTGCCATTGTGCTGTAACTCAGAGCAGATCTGAGTGTTGCCATTGAGATTCTTGACATAGCTATAGAATGCTTTGTGGTTGTCTTTAGAATCAGTGGTGACTTTGTTTTCATAACTAGCTTTGGAGGATTTTATGAGGGATCTTAGCTTCTTACTGAGGCTGACCATGGAATTCCTCCAATCATGGTATTTTACTCTTTTTTGCAACAGTTTCTTTCTTCTGTTGTACAGTTTGTTTATGGCAGGGGACCACCACATTGGCTTCCTTTTTTTGGAGGATAACATCTTGGCTCTGTTAGGGATTGCACGACCAGTGCACTTGTGTAAGTGCTTATAAAGTGCATTTTTGTAGGATTCAGCAGTCATACCTCGATTATCCATCAGAATGGGTGTCGTGAAGTTTGCCACTTCTGTCTTAAGAAGCGTGAAGTTGGCTTTGGAGAAATTTTTTATGGTGGTTTCCCTAATGGGGGTTGGGGTGGGATGTGAATGTCTGGGGTGATTTGCTTGTGGTCTGATCTGACCAACAAGGAATTGACCTCTGGTGTGGAACACCGGTTGCCCATGTTGGTAATGACCAGGTCTAGGATATTGCTGTCCCTGGTGGGGGTGTGGATAAGTTGATCCAAGGCATTGGAGTTTATGAATTCCAGAAAACGTTGAGCACAAGAGTTGGTACAGGAGTAGTTTCCCAGTTAATGGTGGGGTAGTTGAACTCACCCATTATTAGAATGTTAGGTTGTACCCCTAATATTTTCCAGTGTATCAAGAAATGAGGAGAGGGAATCCTGGGGCATAGGAGGGATCTGTAGCAAGCTACAATTTGGATTGTGGTCTTGCCCAAAGTTAGTTGCACTTGGATCATCTTGGATGCATTATGCTGAGCAACTAGCCTGGAGGTGTGGATATCCTTAATGAATATGGACACGCCTCCGCCTTTAGTGCTTCAGTCCAGGTTAGGTGGCCGAAAGGTGTGGTATGAATTATAGCCTTGTAATGCAGGGGTGCTCTCTGGAGCCTTGAACCAGGTCTCTGTCACTGCACAGATGTCGATGTTCTCCATTTTAAGGACTGCCTCGAGCGAGTGCATTTTGAGGTTTAGACTTCTAGCATTAAGTAGCATTACCCTCAGTTTTTGCTTGCTTGTATCTGTTATGGTGGTGAATTTGTCATTTAAATCTTGCCTAAAAAAGGCACTATAGGGGTGGTAAGAGCCTTAGCTAGTATCCGGAATCCCAAGGGCGACAGGTGCAGGCCATCTCTGGCAAAGCATCATGGTTTGTCGATCATGTCATCCCAGGCAGACAGATACTGGATCCCCTTAGAATGACACCAGAAGCTTAGCCAATTGTTGAAGTCAATCATGTTATCCTTGTACTGTGGTATCATTCTTGGTGATGGCAGAATGCTACTCAGGGCTAGGGTCATACCTGCCTGGGCTACAAGATCAGACAGCTCCTCCATGTCTCTTTTCATGTAGTCCAGGGAGGTATGTCTCAGGTCATTCACACCAACATGGACAATGACAGAGTTATATTTGTACTTGTTGTGGAGTGGCCTGAGTGCATGAGTTATGTGGTGGATCCTGGCATGTGACAGGCAGCTGACAGTAACTTTCTCCTTGTTTGCCGGACTATAGAGTCACCTATGACTAGAATGTTGGATACGTTGTTATGTCTTATGGGCTGTGGTTGAGTGGCACACTGAGGTTGTGGGCTATGTGTCATTTGGGTTGTGTTGGGGGGGTGGAGATTGCTTGCGTTTCTGCTTTGGAGGTCCCTGTTTTTTGGGTAGATTCTTTTTGAGAGCCTCAGCAAATGTAGGTGTGTGTTTTGTGTGTCTATGTGTGTGTTTTGCTGGTGTAGGTTTTGAGGGACTATGTAATGAGTGTGGTGTGGTGCAAGTGTTTACCTTCTCCTCTTGACAGTCTAGTCCAGTCTTGGGTGAAGAGAGCTTTGCTTCCAGTTTGTCTATATAAGTGCATCTCTCACAGGTTGTAGTGTTGGGTGGTAGGAGGAGAGGGTTGTCTGTGTACATGAGGCAATTGCTGCAATGCCCCAAGATGCCCAGATTCATCAGGTTGACAGGAGAAAACACCGGGAGCTGACCCTTAGACATGCCTGGATAGGTGCTTATTTATTGAGTACTAAAAATTGTTTTCCTCTAGACAAGTGATAGATGAATGTTGAGTGCTGTAGTAATTTGTAGCTTATTTAGTGCTTACAATGAGTTCTGAACAAGTGCTGAGCTCAAAAAAGCAGATTTGAGTGCTGAAACTAGAAAGCTGGCTAGTTCTAAGAAACAAAATTAAGCTAGAAGGCTTCCCTCCAACACAGAAAGGCTTGGGGGCTCAGAAGCATACAAACAGTCCTGGATACAGCAAATCTGTATCGGGACTAGACAACTTATAGGAAAGGCAGGAAACAAGCTTAGAAACATTTTTTTTGTAAAGTGGAAAGGGGAAAGGAGAAGCAGAAACTAACTGGGTTGGCCTTCTCAAATGTCCTCCCTGGATTAGGTAGAATGAGGTAATGACACTAGAATGGGAGGAGCATCCCAGATCAAATTTACAGTAGGGGCGGGCAACTGCAAAACCACCAAGTATAAAAACAGGATACCAATAGGGAGGCATGGTGGGAAACAAAAATCAGAACAAACAAACCCAACCAGATGCTTAACAATTGTTGAAAAATTCTAGTTAATCCCTCACACACAGTAAAACTAGCTAGCAAAGTATATGTAGACAATAAAAGTTCTATAAATAACTCAGAAATAAGCAAAAAATAGGATACTTTATGTTATATATCACAGATTAGTTGGCTCAGTGCCCTTCATCCGATTTCCTCCGATAGTAGTAAAAGGATGGAGGCCTTGACCCTTTTAAGTGTGAGACATGTAAGGTAGTATGGGAATTAAATCATTGTGAAGAACACGAAGCTTTTTAACATTGGACATTAAAGAGCTGGAAAGTCCTTTAAAAAGAAACAAACTATTTTAGCATGTCAGGGAGATATACCATGCCAGACTCTGTCTTCAACAGACATATTTAAACATGACAGATATCTTAAAATTGCCTAGAATAGTTTACCAGCCCGACTGTGCTTTTACTTACAAATGGACCACAAGGTGCAGAAGGCCTGACATCTGCAGATCGTGGAATGGGCAGGTAATCTGCAGCATGGTGGATGACTGAATATAGGGCAATAAAAAGGACCCTAACAACTGTACAGTGATGTGAATTAACAATGAAGCACTCTAAAACAAGCAAAGTACTCTTAAGGCTACCCAACAAATGTAATGTTTTCATTTCACATCATTAATGTAACTTATTTAGAATACAATTAAATATTGCAATACATTATACATGTTTAAAAAACACATGATTTTCACAAACCAGTCTCCAGCACCCTCAAATATTACTTTAAGGGAAATACGTTCAAGTCATTTTGATGCTGATCAAATTATTCCAACCTGGTATAATATTAAACAGGAAAGCAAACTGCCACAGAAATTCTCTTCCCACTAGATGATTATCAAAGTCACCAAACAAGAAACTAAGACCACTTTTTCAAACATTTAAAACACACACTTATTGAAATTCCCAAAAAACACATAGACAATTTCCTACTTGGTGTAATAGCAATCAAAGGACATAGAAGTGGCAAGGTACACAATCCTCCTGGTATTACATTAATATTGTATTTTTGCTTTATATATTTTCCCATTATTAGTTACCAAGAAAAAGAGGGAATCTATTAACAGATCTACACTAGAAACATGTCCCACAGAAAAAAGTCTGCTTTTTTCTCCCCGTGTCTGACATCCTCTTTTTTCCCAAAAGTGCAAAAAAATGCTTAACAGAATTTTTCCTTTATTTAGAAATCAAGAAGTATCCTTAATTGTTCTGGTCAGCTCCTGGTTACCTATGATCAGATTCTAATTATACAATGACTGGACATTAACATTCAAAAGACATGTACATTGATTGCTCAGCCCAACCAGCATGCAAGTTGTAAAACTGAGCATACACAAATATAAAAAAAGTCTGGTCATCCAGACTTTCTTCTGTTGGTATATGCTGTGGAGCTTTCCTGTTTTCTTCAGTTAAAATAAAATTAATAAATAAAATAAACTTTGAAATCCAAAAAGTTCACAGGTATGAGAGAGATGGGACAGAGAAAATACAAGGAAAATCCCTGATTATCCTTGTATTTTCTCTGCCCTGTCTCTCTCTCTTACATCTGAACTATCTAGATTTCAATTTTTTTATTACAAAAAAAAAAAGCAAGAGAGATCTTCCATTCTCCATTGCTTCTTTTCCAAAGCACTAATATACTGCGTAAGCATAGGAATGTAAGTCCCATATGTATGAGCAGTACATCAAGAAAGTCCCATGATACAGGGAAAAAAGTGGAAGAACACCACAGCACCATTATACAAAGACATTCAGTGGTATTCAGTAAAGTCTACATGGTGGTTTTCCACCATAAGTACATCGCAGTGTGATGCATACACAGGCATGAAAACTTTTAAATTCAGTAAGCACTGTGTATCTGTGCACACCCCCGTGCAAACAAGGTAAACACCGTGGCATGCTAATTACTGCATAAGCAGCTGAATTGCATGCTAATCAACCAAGACAACATGCTGGAGTTATTCAACAAGCTATAAAGCAACAGTGTAGACTCATTGCTGGCATTCCACATGAATTCCAAAACTTTTGGAAGACAGCCAAGGAAAGGAGTCTACATGGGTTCATAGGTTGGTACTAGGCTATCAGCCCTAGGGCCTATACAAGCCTAGCCATAACAATTCCCTGGCTATTTCTTCCCACAATATTTACTTCCCTGGACCCCTGTCTAGCAGACTGACGTGATCCCTGGGGTGAATTTCTTATTTCCCATCCAATCGTCAAGGTTCCTTTTGAAGAGGGCCAAAGAGGTGCTTTGCTTGACATGTATGGGCAGTCTATTCCAGAGTCTGGGGAGTCTCTGGGTCAGGAACCTATCCCTCCAGCATGTTTTGTTCATTGTAATGACAAGGTTTAGATCCCTGGAGCGTGTGTCTCTGAGGGATTGGGATTTCTTTAAATTTAGCATGTCCAACAGCTCTGGGTTTAACATGGACAGAATAAAAAGCCAAATGTGTGAGATTTGTGCAAAACTGACCTTAACATGTAACAATAGGCTGGATGCAATAAAAGGAGAGTAACAATAGCAACATAAATCCTTTTTTGAGCAATAACACAAATGCAGTTTTGCTGCCCCACCCCCAAATGAACAGTACACTTGTAAATAATGCAGACGGATAAAAGTGTAAAAGTGTGTGCTAATCAAAATAAGTCCAAAAAACATTAAACAGACTATTCATAGTTAGATATCAGCATATGCAATATGTAGCTGACAAAAAAAAACAGGCATATCATCTAAAAATCCATACTTCTGTGTGTTCAACACATAAACAATCCATCTCCCTTTCAGTTTCCCTAGCTACATGGTTGCCTTCTGTTGTAGATTCATGTCTGTCAGCACTCTGGAGATTCAAATGAGATCTGAACTCTTTAGAATTGCTGAATCCCCAAAAAATGGATCCAACTGTGAATGCTTACATCAGGTGGGTGTGTCAGGTTTGACTTAGAAAGTGTTACATGTACATCTGTCAAGGCTAGAAATGCAAGTATGCAGCACATAATTCACAGGTTCTGTTTATTTAACATCCAACCTCACCTTAATTTGTGTGCAAATTGTGTTTTCTCTGTCAGTTTTTTATTATTATTTCATTATTTTTTGGCCATTCTTTGTGCGATGCAGAGTAGCACAATCACAGGCAACAGAGGAATAATAGAAAGATTGATTATGCTTATTTTGTTTGCTAGGTGTTCATAGGATCATAGGATCATAGAAGGTTACTAGGCTATTGGTCTTGAGGCCCTTACAAGCCTTGCCAAGAATTTAGTCCATGTTACAACAAGTCAGCACCCTATGCCGCTGTCCATCAGGGACACAGGTGGAAACCCAGGGGTCTATTTTCTGTTCCCCATCCAGTTATCCAGGTTGTACTTAAAATGTTTAATGAGGTACTCTGCTTTAGATGGAGAGGGAGTCTATTACACAAAAGGGGGCCTCTGGGACACAAATCTGTCTCACCAATAAGTCCTATCGATGTCACAGAGCAGGTTGAGGTCATGCGTGTGGGTTACTCAAGTGGAGCTTGACTTGCAGATATGCAGCAGTCCCATTAGGTTGGGGTCTGAGATAGCTGTGTATGCCAGACAGAGGTCACCTCTGAGGAGTCTGTAGGAGAGAGGGAGAGAGAGAGAGAGAGAGAGAGAGAGAGAGAGAGAGGAATTCTGGGGAAGGGGCATAGGTATGTCTGGGTCTGGAAAGTTGGGTAGGTGAGGAAGCAATTGCAGACAGACAAGACAAGCAGGAAAAGACACAGGGATGGTGATGAACATAAGGGGTCAATGGACACCATGAATGGGGTAGTAGTGGGGACATGCTGGATCCATGGATATCAAGCTGGTTGACAGTAAGAGTTCAGTCCTCAACCACAGGACTGTCATCACTGTCACCTCACTCTGCCACTAGATGGAGTGCTTGATGTCTCCTTCTCCTCCTACTGGTCCTACATAAAATGAGGGAAGTAGCCCTATCCTTCAGGCATAGGCATGCACCAACAGTGCAGCACACAACCCTATGCACAATCCCTGGCAATTCAGCATGGGTGTTAAATTCACCACCCTTGACACTGCTCCCAGAGGGAACCATTGGCTTATCCTCTGGAGCAGAACTACCTGAGGGGGCAGGTTGTGTAGAGGCATAAGAGATGGTTCTGCCAGGTCAGTTCCAGGATGTGCTGAGTGTCTCTGGGACAGGCCTACCCCACTGTGCTGTGGAGCATTTCATGATGTGGTACACATTGAGGTCATGGACATATTTTGATGACACATAATAAAATAAAACAAAAAAAAAAAAAAGAAAAAAGTGATAAGGGTTGGGGTGAGAGATAAAAAAAATGAGTATCTTCATATGTAACATAAAATGCATTAATACAATTATTTGAATCTATTATCTTTAACCTTTACTCTTAAGACTAACACCCCCTAACAGATAATTTATTACATTTAAGACTAGTATCTCCTAATAGATGCACACTATACTGCAAACTGAAGCAAGTACTCCTTTACGTGTGCATATATTGCACATATATGTCTTCAGTTATACAGATTACAGTTTACGGCAGGTAATGTGTGTCACTGGTATAGAACTTTTACTTTAAACCTTTAAGTTAAACATAGTTGAAGAATTAACAGTTATTGTATAGTTGGGAAGTGTGATATCTGAACCCACCACCTCTGACTAAAGTCTAATATTGTACTCTTGATTTGTGATACAGACTAATGAATACATACTTGCTTTTACAGTTACAATATGCATGTTAATTTGATACAACTGTATAAAATACCAAACAAGCTATCTTGGTTTGTGCTACATTCTAATGCATGCATACCTGCTTTTGCAGTTGAGATATGCATGTTCAATGTGATACAACTGTATAAAATACCAACAAAGCTATATTTAACTTTTAATGTTACAATAACACTACGCTTCTGCTGCATACATACTACATGCCTCCCTCATCCTCACCAGTCTATTGGCATGGATTATAACACTGCACTCCCTCTCCATGGCAGTTGTGGAAAAAACAAAACAGAGCAGAATGCCATTATGAATACCAGTCTTGCCTATATTCAGCTTTTAAGCCTTACACGTACTCTCTGTAGTTGATAATTACACCTGTCCTATGTCCTAAATTCCTCTATAGCAGCATCAGGGGTACCCCTCTTCCTCCTCCAGAGGTTGTTATAGTGCTGCCTACATTGTTAACCAGTGTGTGGGATACCGGTGGCACTGGTCACAGCCCGGACCAAACTACCCCAAGCCTCTGACTTATACTGGGACCCAGAATAGTCCCCCTGCTACAACCTGACACTGTGGTGTTTCACTAGAAGTCCAAACCAATCTTGGAACTCCTGGACACCACACCTAAATCACACACCCTCTCCACGAATGCCTGCCATGTCTATCATGAATCAAGAGTAATGGAGAATGATGGTTTCCCACCAATTCCAGTTATCATGTTTACTGGGAACGTGCACACTGTTTGAAAATGTTATGCACTGCTCACCATCATGCAAACACAATGTTCCAGGGTGCATGATGGTAAGTAGTACTCAACAGTGGCAAGCAATATAATTTCAATGTTATTTGATGTACCGGCAATATATATAAATATGGAAATAACTGACACAATATTAGTGTCTCAGACCTTATACATATAATTAATATCAGCTACACTATGTTAAGTGTTATAAGTGAAATTGACTATAATGAGAAGCGTAATAAATGTAAAAGTGTATGGAATATGTTGTAATTGAACACAGGACCATGTGCTTGACAGTCCTACATTAACAACTGTTGCCACACGAGAGCTGAAATAACAGCTGTTCATGTTTCAGTTCATTGCTATAAACTGCAGTGTTACAACAGTATAACAAAGGTTGCACATGCTGTACTAGAACCCAGGACCATCTGCATTCCAGCCCCACACTTATACCTGCTGCTACAGGCAATAACATTGATTGAATCTGGTTTCTATTTTTGGCTGTTTACTTTCTGGGTGGTCTATTTTACCAGTAAAAAAGGGAGAAATACTTGAAGTGAGGAAGAGCAATCTATGACATATACAGTAGAAAATGTTAGTACACATGAGATATTTCTACATATGTCTGGATTTCAATTCTCACTCCAATACACCTTCAGAAAACAGGATGGGTGCCTTATCCCTCTTTGTCACAGCTTTGCAGAAAATGTTAGTACACATGAGATATTTCTACATAGGTCTGGATTTCAATTCTCACTCCAATACACCTTCAGAAAACAGGATGGGTGCCTTATCCCTCTTTGTCACAGCTTTTCAGCAAACAGCTGAAGGCATTCTTCACACAACCAAATGCAACAGAATGTATACAGATATAAAACCATAAACTGTTATTTGTGCATTTATTAAATTTATTATATTTGGACATAGTGCACTTAGTGATCACACAACCTGTTATGATTATTGCTTGCAAATATACAGCTATGTCTTATATTTCTGTGTTTCTTGGTCATTCATCAGTTAACTGACCTGTACTCTGACACATGCAGTGTGTAAGCCATTATTGGCCTTAAAATGTGTGAGAATAGTAACTAGGAATAATATGATATGAAGTTGCCAACAACTGAAGGACAGGTTGGATGGCACAAACAAGCATAGAATGCTCTTCTGCGGGGGAACCAAAGGTGAGTTACTGTTATGGCACAAACAAGCATAGACTGTTTTTTTGGGGTGAGTAAAGGTGAGTTACTGTAATGGTACAAACAAGAATGGACTGTTCTTTTTGTGAGGGGGCAAAGGTAAGTTACTGGTATGACATAAACAAGGATATGTTGCTCTTGTTACTCACCTTGTTTTGCATCCTGCCTTTTCTTTGAACTTGTGAGGGTTGTGAAGTCAGAATCTGCAATGTGTATCATTACTTTCTAACTTCTCTCTTTAATGATTTTCCAGTACAAACATATGATGCTAAACTGAGGACATGTAATGATCATCAATATTTTTGCGAGGTATGACTGTGTGAATATTTGATGCCTGAGGCCTATTACTTACATATGGATGTGTGTAAGTCAAATACAGTCTCTGGTGTCACATGTTAAGGTAATGTCTGTACAATATTCCTACCTTTTACCTCCTTACTGTACCAAGTGATGAAATACAAGGATATGCCACAATATTATTAAACAATATACTCCAGGTTTAGGACTTACCTTGTAAATGCAGCAGATGCCACAGTGTTACTTCAGGGCTGAATCTGTCTGATGCAAGCTGTACACAGCCAGTACATGGGAATGTAAAGTTTGTGTGAGTTGACTGTTATCAATGTTACTATATCTATGTGAGTAGCAGGAAGATTTTAGGCCCCAAGTTGGTGAGTGAGTGTACTATGCATTGTCTCTTAGCCAATGCAAGGGCATACTGAGTACGCCTATGTCTGCTTACTCCCACAGCACCTGGTGATTCCCCCTTTGACTTGTCATCTACCTGTGACTGTGGTGACCTTGCCATTGGTGGTGGGATGCAGTTCCCATCCCCTTGCTGATCCTGCTGCAGCTGTTTCCTCAGAATTAGGTTGTGAAACATGGCAAACACTGTGAACATTTCTGTACATGTCCATGGATTGTACAGCAGAGCTCCCCAGATAAATTTAGGCACCAGAACCATGACTTTTACACCTGAAATGCATGCTCTATGACATTTCATGTTTGAGCGTATGCCTCATTATGGCATTCTTCTGTGGGCATGGGTGCTTTTTTGATGGGTGTCACCAGCCACAGTTCCAGTGCATAGCCTGCATCTCCCAGTAAATTACCCTGTGAAATATCCCCCCAGTATTCATCTGGTACAGTTAGGAAGTGTGCCAGATATGTGAGTTGTGGTAACTGCCAGGATTGCCAGCACACACATTCAAGATGATTCCCTTGGCTTTACACATGACTTGACAGTTGATAGAGTGGTAACCCTTTCTGTTAATGTAGAGCCTACCCTGTTCTCTGGGTGGTGCCTTCATTTCTACATAAGTGCAATCTATGGCACCAAGTACTTCAAGGTAGTGCACTATCTGGTAGTATTGTTGCATATTTCTGGCACTTTCTTTAGAGCTACGGGGATAATACATGTGCTCACTGACTTGATGAAGCATAGCATCAAGGAATTGGTGGACGATCCTGGATGCTGATGCCTGTGACACCTGAAGCATGCCCCTGTTGGTCTCTGAAAGGTACCTGTATCTAAGATTCTAAGGGCTACACATACTGTAGTTTCCTCTTGGATGGGTTCCCCTCAGTTGGCTCTAGCTCTGAGTTGAGGGTGGCAGAGTTTGCAGAGTTCCTATACTTTGTCCCTGTCCACCATGCAGAGCTCTACAATGCCCATGTCATGTAGGTTATGATAAGTCAAACATGGCCTGAAAACTCTTCTTATTCTTCTTGACCTAGGACTGTTGGCATCAGCAGTAGCATTGGCTTCTGCTTCTAGCACATAAAAATGGATTAAAGCAGCTGTAGCCCCTAACATTCTATGTAGACTTTACGTGTCTGTACTCAAAAAGTTTTAACATCTGCAGAAAAAAACAGCATGGAGTCTACATTAATGCTTTATAGCTTGTTCAAAAGCTCCACCATGTTGGATTGGTTGATTAGCATAAAATTCAGTTGCTTATGCTGTAACTAACATCTATGAAACACAGGCAAAGACAGATTCACTCCATTTATAATCTACACCATTATAAAAAGGCAAATGTGTAGCTAGCCAAACTGATGGTAAGAAGAGTTGTATGTGTTTGAAAGACTGCAAACATGCTTTTTCTTCAGGATATTTCCATACAGAGGAGTACTCAACTTCAGCACGTAAGCTCACATTTTGTCATCTATATACTGCATATGCGGGAATTTATTTAAGAATAATATGAAGCAAAGGCTTTTACACTTTTATCTATATGCATTAGTTAGAAGTATACTGATGGTGTGGGCATGTTTGTCAAGCCATTTCAGAGGTACACATAATTGACAATACATAAAAATAGAATGCTGTGCAATAAATATGTACAAATGATTCAGGGACAGGTCCTTTGTTAGCACTTTTAGCATTTCAAAGATGTTTTGTTAGCAAAATGGGTCATTTGCCTGTTCTTTTGTGTGTGTGTGGGGGGGCTGTTTGATAAACATGTACAAATGTTTCAGGGACAGGTCCTTTGATAACACTTTTAGCATTTCAAAGTTGTTTTGTAAGCAAAATGGGTCATTTGCCTGTTTTTGTGGGGGTGGAGAAAAAATGAGTTACTGTTATGTCACAATCAAGAATAGGCTGTTCTTTTGAGGGGAGTTGCTGTTATGGCACAAACAATGATATGTTGTACTTGTTACTCTCCTTGTGTTGCATCCTAACTGTTGTTAGCATTTCACATCTGTAGACTGTTTTAAGATTTCTCCAGTGGGTAATACTGACTGGCTACCTTTTCTGTTTTATCTGGAAACAGTTATTTTGTAGTTATGTGATACTTATGTGTATTATACTTCTGTTGTTTTTGGACACCTACAAGTATGCCACTCAGGAATGTCAGTCCATGCGGATCCCATTTCACTGGTGTGGAAAATCAAGTAATCGTGGATGGGTTTTGTCAACATTGTGCTTTTCTCCTGGAAAGAGGATGGGGAATTATGGTGCACTGGATACAAATGTGTCAGCAAATTGTGCATTATAAGAATGCTGTGGGTGGCCATGGCAGAACATATGAACAGGTGCACCGCAGGGCCACTGACATGATCACTATTACATGCAGGTGAGCAGGTATAGTGGGATCATGACCAAAAAGCTACCAGGGGTGGGGCTGCTAGGGAACCCACACTAACCCCCAGTGAACAGTACTTGGCCAATATAAGAGATCCAAACAGCTACCAAAAGAGTTCAGAACAGTATGTACTGGATGTGGGCACAACACCTTCCAAGACAGCAAGCACATCCCAGGAGGAGCTTCCAGGTAGGCTTTGTTATCTGAACAGTTGAATACTGTTGTATAGTAAAACAGTTGAAATGAATAAGTGAATTCTGTGTCACATGTCATTTTGGAGGGAGGATTGAAGATTGCTACAGTTATAAGCTTAGGTTGGTTTTGTCAGCCACATTCTTTTGGACATTAAACTTAATGCACATATAAAGGGGTAAATGTATTACACCATGTGTTACTGTTAATTGTGATGATGTTGTCCTTACCTCTTGCTTAACTTCTTCCAGGACTGTCTGGACTATAAAGGAGTATATCATCTGCAGATGGCAAGGCAAACATTTTTATGTCAATACTGCTGAGAAATTTAAAGAAATATTGTAGTGTATGATGTTGCTCTCAGGCCTGTTGTGCATATTGTTGTACTGCCTGTAATAACTGGCAGCACTGTTGGTTTATTAGCATATATTGCACTATAGTAGTACAGGTATTAATTTATTCCTGTGTGTCTTGCTTTTTTATCTCAGGTGATCGTGACAGTTGGAGTGTGGGCCCTCCTGTGCCACCTGATATCAGTGTATTAGCAGACTCTGATGATGATGGTGGCCAAAGTGAGGCAGAGTTGGGGAATGCAAATGTTGAATCTAACACTGAAGTTGACATACAGCCATCCCCTGCATTTCCATTGGACACAGCCAGTAGGCCTACACCTACCCAGTCTAGTGAGCCACATATATTGGACAGAGGGAGGGTGAGGACATTGATCAGAGAAGTGTGGCAATGCAGCTTCAGTGCCTGTTGAGTCTGGCTATAGCCAATGTGTGGGTGAGGTGCCACACAGGAGGATAGAAAGGGGTTCTAAGAGAAGGTCTGCTATCTCTTCTCCCACCTGGTGCAGGTGTGAGTTCCAGTGCCACTCAATGTATGTTTAGGGCCATCATGGAGGCATAGGCATGTTTCCATAGGTGGTCCAAAGAAATGGTCAGGGTTATAAATGTGGCACAGTCTGATATACGTGGCTGTCTCTACTGGATTACTGATTCACTGGATCAGATGAATGGTATGTTGAAATGAGGGATGTCTGTGATGGATCAAGGGGGTGTCTGTCATGGAACAAGCAGTGTCTGTGATGAAAAGTCTGATGGGAGACGAATGGCATCCTTGTAGGCATAGGTCAGCCTCATCATCTGCTGTCAGCCAATGTGGCCATGCCCAATCACACTCCCATAATGGCAGTACTTCCACTGCTCTGTCACTGAGTATGCTGTCCAGATCCAGACATGGCAGGCCATGGGGTCATGGTCCTGAGCATCCCCATGAAGGGACATCATACAGCAGACATTGGTCACATTCAGGTAGCAGCACTGCATCTGACCTTGGATGTGGCAGTAGCAGTGCAACTCCTGTCAGAGCCAGTTTTTGTGGTCGGGGATAACAATGATGAACTGCCACCTCTACCATGCATGGCACACACCTGTCTGACAGATGAAGATGTAGAGCTAGCACAGACCTTGGCTGTGTTCATGCAGGCACACACATGCCAATTTTACCCGAGGACCCCTGCAGACACTCATACAGCAGTTACTCATTTTGTCTCACTCTCCATTTGCTGTTTTATCCCAATGTCTGCCTTCTTCTCCTTCTTACTCACTCACACACACTCACCAACCTTTTGTGTCAGCCTAGGCTTCCTGATACTCCACACAACACCCTGTACAAGTGATGATAACTGTGCCATATCCCTGTTTTCTATATTTTGGATTCAGGAATACAAAAGCTGTGTCTGATGCTCAGAATCCATAGCTAACCGAGTGCTTAGTATATCTGCATTTCTGTTGTTGAACTGCTCATGGTACCTTTAACTTATATTGGCCTTGCAAAGTTAGACAGTTGATAGCATCAAAATTTCACAACTGTATGGGGAATGATATTGTAAGAGTTGTGAAGTCAGAAACTACGTGTATCATTACTTTCTAACTTCTCTTTGTAATGACCCCACACAACACCCTGTGCAAGTCATGATAACTGTGCCATATCCCTATTTTCTATCTTTTGGATTCAGAGAAACAAAAGCTGTGTCTGATGCTTGGGATGCGTACCAAACTTTTAGTGTTTATTATAGCTGCTTTTGTGTTGTTTAACTGCTCATTGTACCTTTGATTTATAGGGTCCTATTTACATTGTCGAAATGGCTGTTAACCGAATGCCCTTTGATTGACATCTAAATGGTGAACTACAAAAGTTTCAAACAGCCAAGTAAGCGATTTTTTTCCCAGGGGAAAAAAATCACCTGGCCGTTATAGGGAATTTGCCCTTTGCTCCACTGTAGTGTGATCTCAGAGTTGGTATATTTAGTTAGGGGGGTGGGGAGCAAAGCCCCCCACTTCATAGGGTTTGATGGTTTGTTATATTATTTATTGGCCAAGCGATTTTTTTTCCATGGGAAAAAATTGCTTATTTGGCCGTTCGAAGTTTTGGTCTTTTGGTATTTATGTGTCAATGAAAGGGTGTTCAATGAATGGCCCTATTGACAACATAATCTAGACCCAATTTATATTGGCCTTGGAAAGTTAGACAGTTGGTAGTATCAAAATTTAACAACTGTATCGTGAATGCTCTTGTAAGGTTTGTGAAGTCAGAAACTGCAATGTGTATCACTATGTTCTAACTTCTCACTTCAATGATTTTCCAGGACAAATGTATAGTGCACATCATAAGTCATGCCATCATATTCAGATCTTAGGACTGCATGACAGCACTGTAGTCAAACCTTATCAGAACAATAATACAGTATAATGCTCTTTTTGGCATGTACCTCAAACAGACATATGCAGCAGCTGGAGAGACCACAGGGCTTTCCCAGCAAGATAACACAGGGCCTACAAAGCATGCTATGATGTATGTGGATAGATTAAAAGCCATGTCACTGTAATCTGCCTTGGATAGGATGAGGTGATGTCTGCCTAGCCTCCAAGCCAGTGTCTGAACATGCCCTGGTGGGATGACTGCATAGTCAAACATCTAATATAACTGATGACATTAGCAGTGTCTGTTGAGAATATGGCAATAATAATGTCTCACATGCTGTAGTAAAATGTCAAGCAAGAGCACATGCACACTTCACTGCAGTAAGAATAGAACCCCAACCTATCTAAGTACACAAACTACAGAATGTAGCACTTAACACAAGCACCACAGCACAAGTCTGATTTTTGCAAGACTGCAGCTGAACTTACAGTACAAGACATCAGCAGGACATGTGTGAGACAAGATGTTGCCAGGCCTGCATAGTTTTGTAGCTTCATAGGTTCATACGAGGCTACTACCATAATGGCCCTAGCTTCATAGGTTCATAAGAGATTATTAGACTAATGGCCTATGGCCTTATCAAGCCTATTGAAGTTGTACTATTGTTCCCTTATAGATAAAGGTATGTAGCCCATATTTGCAAATCCATGATTAGCACTGGTTGCCCCTGTCTAAGAGTAACATAGGAGAACCACCCAGGGTAATTTTACAATTTTCCATCCAGTTGTCCAAGTTACGCTGAAATAAGGTTATTGATGAACTCAGTTTCATGTGAATTGGTAGTTTGTTCCATAGTAGGGGCAATCTCTGGGAGACATATCTGTCTCTCTAGCATGTCATGTTCATGTTACAGGCTAGGTTAAATTCCCTACAACAAGTGTGTCTTGAACCATTTGATTTGCAGATGTGCAACATTTCCATTAAGGCAGGGGTCAAGAGTGCTTTGTAGGCTAGGCACAAGTTGCCTCTCAGTGGTCTATATGACAGAGAGTACAATGACAGGGCCTTCAGTCTGTCCATACAGGTCATGTGTTGATGTCCCTGGATTGTCTTGGTGAAAAGCCTCTTAGGTTTCTCCAGCTGCTGCGGGCGTCTGGTGAGGTACATGCAAAAGGGAGCATTGTACACTATTATTGGTCTAATGAGGGATGAGTACATTGGATTGATAACATCCTTAATCTTGGATGCTATGTCCTTACTTATGAGATGTGAAACATAAGAGGACTTCCTTACTACTGTGGACAGATGATGATAAAAGCTGATGTTGCTATCAACCTGCATTCTCAAATCTCTCACCATTGTGTTGGAGCTTAGTAGGGTATTATTAATAGTGTAATTTGCATGTACTCCTCCTTTGCCAAATGGGATAATAGTGCATATTTTTTGGGTTAAACTGTAGCCTGTGTCTTTGGAAACAATCATTTATATATGTAAGCCCATTTTGTAGTATGTTGACATCATTTGGGGATTTAATGATTGGACACAGTTTGCAGTCATTAGTGAACTTGGTGAGCCACAGGTCATCTCCTATTCCCTGATTTTCTGAGAAATAGATTACAAAACAGAAGGAGATTTATTTATTTATTTATTTGCAGTTTGTTAACCGGGAAAGGCCATTGGGCCAGGATGAGCCCTTTTTCAATGGGGGCCTAGGGAGAAAAGCTCCACTGTATATATGTACAAAAATCAGCAAGAAGTAGTAATAGGAAATAAATACAGTAATAGTTAAATTGTATATACAATAAAAGAGATGTACAAGAGATAATGCATGAATCAAATAAGCAAATAATCAGTAGTCAAAAACATAATACAATAAAAGTCATTGTTACATCAGTAGTATAGAAACCTAAAAAAGGGAGTACACGTAATATAAAATATGCAAAGCAGATTACATACCTGAACAAGGGAAGGCAGTAGGAGAAGGTGTAATAAGAGGAAAAGTTAGGAAGGGTGAGAGCAAGAGCATTTCCAGGTAGAGGAGAGATGAGAATGGAGCAATGCCTTAAAGGAGGATAGATTTTGTGTAGTACGGATGTGGGAGGAAGAGAGTTCCATTTTCGTGCAAGGGAGAAGGATAAAAAAAATTGCCCAAGGGTATGTGATGGCTTCTTCACGGCAAGGAGATTTTGGTTATTAGCTCTGAGAGTTTGTGGAGGCAGATGCATAGTGAAGATGGAGGAGAGGTAGGGGCATTGAGAAGGGTTGAAAATGAGCTTGTGGGCAGTGGTGAGTTGAATGAAGGATAAATAGTTAGGGAGCTCAAGTCAGTTCAGAGAGTGTAAGGAGCCACAGTGGTGGTAAAAGGATCTTGAGCTGGTAGCAAATTTGTCATTTTTCTTGCAACAGGATGCTAGTTTAGCTTTGAGGGTTGCTTGCAGGTTGTTAAGGAGAGGAGCTCCGTACATAAGGGAGGGGAGGAGGCAGGTGGTAGAGAGGGTAAGCTTAGTTGAGAGTGTGAGGTAGAAATTGTGCCGGTAGAGCATTCCTAGTTTTTGGTGAGTTTTCTTAATGTTGGTTTGGAGGTGAAGGCCAAATTTTAACTGTTCATCATTAAGGACGTCTAGAAACTTAGTTTGGGAGACTATTTCAAGGGGACATTTATTTTGGCTGAATATAGAGAAGGCGTTTGTGTCTATTTTGCTATTTTTAGAAAGGGTAAAGACCGTGATTTTTTTTTAATGCATTGAGAGCTAAGTGATTATTTTGCATCAATATCTCTGTGCTATTAAATGTGGCTTGTGTTTAATTGTATAAGCTTAGGAAGGGATTCTACAGAGCAAGTAATGGTTGAGTTATAGGTGTATTGTACTAGTTTGGTATTGGATATGCATTGGTGGAAGTTGTTTATGAAGATATTGAATAAAAGTGGACCCAGGATGGATGCCTGGGGGACGCCAGTCTGCATGTTAAGGTAGGGGAAGTCTGAATTATTCCATTTGGTGGTTTGCTATTGATCTGGGATCTGCGAGATAACTGGAAACCAATTCAGAGAGGAGGGAGAGAGATTTAGCTGGAAGAGCTTAGAAAGAAGTAGGCTGTGGGATATTGTATCAAAGGCCTTAGAAAGGTCTAAGAGAAGAGCGGATACAATATTACCAGAATTCTGAGGGTGGTTGATGTTTTCAAGAAAGGATAGAAGGGCTGAGGTAGTACTGTGTCCAGGTTTAAAACCATTCTGTGATGGGGTAAGTAAGTGGTTGTCAAGGATGTAGGGTAAAAGTTGAAGGTGAATACATTTTTCAAGAATTTTTTGAGATAGGGGAGAGGATGGCGATGAGACATAAATTGGGGATGTCAGTGTTGTTGCCTCCTTTATGTAAGGGAATGATAAAGGCTTTCTTCCAGAGGAGGGGTACGTAAGATTCTTGTATAGAATTGTTTATTAGTATACCAATGGGGGGTGCAATGTCATCTGCAGCTAGTTTTAGGAAGTTAGAAGGAAGGTTATCAGGGATGTTGGAACAGGGTTTTAGTTTTTGGAGGATTTTTTTATAGTGGAGACTGGGATGGGTTTGAAGGAGAAGAGAGAGAGGTGGGAGGTAAGGGGGTAGAGGGAGAGTTGTGGGTAATAGGAGTGGAAGGATTGATGGAGTTTGAAGGGAAAGATGTGGTGAGCTTGGCAATAGAGTCTATGAAGAAGGAGTTGAATTTGGAGGCTATAATATGGTCAGGGGAGCTAGGGTCAGGGCAGGGATTAGTTTTCTGCCCAGAACTGAGCAGGGAAGTGATACTTTTCCAGAAATATTTGGGACTGGATTTTTGACAATTTTGAAGCTGAAGAGTAGTAGGATTTGTGGTGATCTATGTTTTTGGAGGAGTTTCCATGATTTGTCGTGAGAATGCATAAGGGATAATGTGTCTTTAGAAAGCCATGGGGCAGTAATGGATTTTTCTCTTTTAGTTCTGGGAGGGGCCAAGCAGTTTAGTAAGTTAGTAAAGGTAGTGTTAAAGTAAGTGACAGCATTGTCAAGAGGAAGAGTTTTTAGAGGATTCCAGTTTATTAGTTTCAAGCTACTGGAAAAGGATTGTGGATTGAATTTTTTGAGGTTGCGGTTAAGATAGAGTTTTGTTGTAAGTGTATGGAGGAAGGTGTGCTGCAAATGAAGACAGGTAAGTCATTGCTGAGAGATTCGGGCAAAGTGCCGCTATCTGAGATATTATTGGGGTGGAAACTAAAATCAAGTCCAAAATGCTTCCTGAAGTACTGTCTTTGTTGGGTCTAGTAGGAGAATTAACTGATTGAGAGCAGTTGTATAGGTTGGTAATGTAGGAGGAGGTGGTTGATTGAATAGAGGACCAGTTAATATTAACGTCTCTTAAGATGATTGTTTCTTTGGTAATATTACCGAAGAACCAGGAAAGTATGTCTTCCAGAAGGGGAATGTTATTTCCAGGAAGGATATAAAGAGTGGCTAAGGCTATGTTTTTGTGGTTGTTTATTTTCAGGAGGGCTAGGGATATTTCAGCTGTACTGAATTTTGTTATACGGTTAGTATAAGGAATTACTGTTAAGGAGGAGGAAAAAAGTAGTGCTACTCAACCTCATTTCTTTAGGGTTCTGTCATTTCTAATGATACTATAGTCGGAGGAGGGGGTGATTTCAGCATATTTCAGGTGTAGTTTGAGCCATGTTTCGATGACTGCTACTATGTCAGGGTGGTTATGGGTGTACACAAACTAGTAACTATATGGCTCAATGTAAACAATGCTCACTTTATATGTGGGAATAACCTCTATAAGGTTAAGGGACTGCATCTATGAGCATTGTCAGGTTATTAAAAAACAGAAAAGTACTAATGCCCTCTTTAGGCATTTGACAATCAATGGTGGACATTCTTTTGGGTTTCTTATTATTAATAAAATTGACAAAGATGTGCAGGGTAGGGTTATGAATAAACATCTAGATATTAGTGAACTGAAATGGCAACTAAGATTAGATGTAACAAGTTACCCTGGCCTGAATGAAGCATTGTCAGTTAACCTAGTTTTAAAGATTAAGCATTTTAATACTAAATTATTTTATTGATTAATTGGGGGGGGGTGTATTTTAATGGAGGGTATTTAAGATGATGCATGATTTTTATGATTTGAGTTCTGAGGAAGTTCCATTGGGAATGAAAGTGCTAAACTCTTTGTATTTAATAAACAAGCTTTTTATATGAGTAACCTGTATTGAAATATCATTGGAAATAATTCTGGTGTTTTTGAGCTGCCTTTCTGTCATTTTTTGTGGATTAGTAGTTATGGGTGAGCCAGGTGTGAAGGGTGGGTGGTTTGTTACATAGGCTTCGGGTGTTAATGGAGTGAGGAGTAGAGATTTGTGGGAAGAGGGAGTAGGGGTTGGATGTTGATATGAAAGCTGGTTTACAGTGGGTCTTGGGTTGGGGTGGATGTTGCCAGAGAGAAGCATAGAGATAAGTTTGAGAATGAGGCTTAGTAGTTTAGAGGCACTAGTAGAGTTTGGGTTAAACGATAGGATGCATAATGTATTGGGATTGTGATGAATGGGATGGAAAGTTGGGTGACTGAAAAATTTTATGGTGAAGAGAAAAGAGTTATTTGATTGAGGTGAGGTGAGATGTTGGAAGAGTAGCAGGGTTCTTTTGTGATGTGAAGAGTGGTAGCATGCAGGGGTAGGGAATAGGAAAAGTTAGGCAGACAGGTTGGGTGTAGTGGGGGAAGAGGGAGAGGAGAAGGAGAATATGGAGTAAAAGGGATGCAGGTGTGATGTGCATGGTCTGGGTGGTGGGTGTGGAGGTGATGAGTGAGAAGGGAAGTGTATTGAGAGAAGTGAATAAGGTTAAGGTAAGGACTCAAGAAGTAGGTGTAGGAGATGTAGGAGGTGTAGGAGACCCATCACAGACCCTTATGGAACACCACTGATAACAGGTCTGCTGGTAGAGGTGGAATCCCCAGGTAGGACTGCATGCATTCTTTTGGTGAGGCACTTGGCTACCCGTCTAATGACATATGGGTTAATCCCCAGCTGGGTGAGTTTATCATGGATGCCTGAGTGGGGGATTGTGTCAAAGCCCTTGGCTAGGTCGAGATAGGCAGTATGTACTGATTTGCCTTCATCCATGGCTTTGATGACACTCTTGAAGAATTCCAATAGGTTTAGTAGTTATGATCTGGCTATAACAAAGCCAAACCGGGTCAGGTCAAGAGTCTGAAGGTCACCGACATCCATGTTGATAAGGTCCAAGATGATTCTCTCCATGGCCTTAAAGATAAGGTTCATCAGGCTTATGGGTCTATAGTTCCCCGGGTTGGTTGAGGGATGCCCTCTGTGCAAGGGGAGTATGGTTGCTGTTTTCCACTCTGCTGGGACAAAGCCAGTACTTTGATTGTGATTGAAGAGTGAACCCAGTGGTTCCACTAATGACTAACTATTACTTTACACCATTTAGTTACCAGCCTGGGATGTTATCCATTCCCATAGAGGCTGTGTTTTTGGCCTTGGTGAACGTGGTCATGACCTGATCTTTGGAGATAATAGGTAGAGAACTGGTAACAGGTATGCTTTGGGGTACGCTTGCTGGAGACAGGAGTGTGACATTTTTGCCAAACCTGCCTGCTTATAGGTTGGCGATGTTCTCAGGTTCAGTACGACTGATTACCATCCACTATGAATTCAGTGCAAAGCTGGACCTCCTTTTACATTACAGACATACCAAATGCAAGGAGATGTGAAAGTGAACTGCCGTCACTAAAACCACACAAAAGGTTCACTCCGGAGACCAAATAAGGGTATGAGACCCAAACTGAATAGATCAGAGTTAATTCAATGAAATAAACTCAAAATAAACATAAGATGATAAAAACTGGTTTAATTTAACGCTTGTAAAAACAAAACTGCGTTTTCTGATTTCTTCCTCAGAAAGACACAATTCTTGATACAATACATTACAAATACACACACCTTTTATACATCTGTCAATTAAGGAATCTAATTAATTGATAATTAAAATCAAACTTGATTCCAAAATGGTTGTTTAAAATATAAAATATAAGTAATAAATATGTTGAAATAATGAATAAATACTTTAATGCATTGTTATGAAAGTTCAATTGATTGAATAAAAACATGTTTAAAATAAATATGTTTAAAATAGAAATGAAGTAGGGCACAATGCTGTTTAAATACTAACTTTCAATGAATGTTCAACACAAAAGAACTGAATGTATCTGTTGAGGTTGTATATGGTTCTACTACCATCTAGTGGACATAGGGAAATTTACAACTTGGCAGCTCTTAACTTTAATACTGGTTTGATTGAAAGCATTTAAATTAAACCTGGTTCTTTAGTGGCATCCAGTATAATCTGCCAGAAAAGTTCCCTATATTCAAGTTTGGTCTCCCACATGCCACCCCTAACCTCCTTTGGTACTACCTCCAATACAAAGAAGTGAAAAACAGAATCTTTACAAACTTGAGTATGACGAAATAGTGCATTGTTTACATTATTTCTTTTAATTTCATAAGTGTGTTCATATATTCTGGATTTTAATTTTCTTTCTGTTTTTCCTACGTAGAAGGAAAAACAGGAGTGGCATGTGGCAATGTATACTACCCCTGCTGTGTGGCAGTTTGCAAATGTAGAAGAAGAAATAGTCCTTTTTCTACTGGGAATAAAGATGCTAACATTGTTTTGAATATATGGGCATTGGGAGCAAGAACCACTTTTGTAAGTACCTATTTTGTGTGATCCATTATTTGTAATAGGAGCTCCCCCGAACTCAAAAATGTTTTTGAGGTTCATGTCCCTTCGATATATAAATTTTATTGGCTGATTCTTTATATGGTCAAGATCAGTAAAATCCCTAAACTTGTCCCATTCTTTACTGATGGTATTTTTGAGTACCCCTGCATCTCCAGTATAGTCCATAATAAATGCCTTTGAGAAATTGTTGACGTTGCCATGGTCATTTAAGTCTGTTGTAACATCCAAACCGTCCTGTCCTAGTATAGGGGCAAATCTCCCTTTTCTGCCTTCTATGACTACTTTGTAAATTTCTTCAGTTAAATAGGAAGGATACCCCCTTTTTTGAAACATGTCAATTATGAACTGGCAATCCTTATAAAAATCTGAATCTTCAGAGGTCATCCTGCTGGACCTGATTAGTTGTCCCTTAAGAATGTTCCTTTTTTGACTAAAGGGGTGCCCACTTGAGAAATGAAGATAAGAATTTGAGAATGTAGGTTTCCTGTGTATCTTGGAAATAAAATGATTATCACCTTTACTAAGTGTAACATCAAGGTAAATACATTCATCAAAATCAACCTTAACTGTAAAATCCAAAAAACTTGTTGTGCCTTTGATATATTCCAAAAATTCATAAAATCTTTCCAAAGTGTCGGTCCAAAAGATAACAATGTCATCCAAAAAACGTTTGTAAAGAACCCAGCTATTAACAAATTCACTTTGATTTATAAATAAGTTTTCCCACCATGAGAGAATAATGTTAGCGTAAGTTGGAGAACATTTGGCTCCCATAGCCACTCCCTTTTCTTGCCGAAAAAATTCTCCCTGGAAGAACATGAAATTATTTTTTAGAACAACTTCCATCAAGAGAAGGCAAGTTCTGAATTCGTTAGTTGTAAATCCCTTGTTTAGTACCATACTTTCTTCTAACCACAATAACCCAGTATCGTGGGGGATAGATCCAAATAGGTCAACAATGTCCAATGTAATGAATATTATATTGTTGGAAAAGAGATGGGCTTTTGCTTGTCTCAAAAAATCCCAGGAATCTTTTAAAACTGTGCTACTCTTGTTGGATAGTTCTTTTAATTTAATATCAACATATTTGGCCAAGGGGGTGGTAATGGAGCCTTCTGAAGCAACTATTAGTCTCAAAGGAGGGTCGTTTGGATCTTTATGTACTTTGGGAATGCCAAATACTGAAGGAACCCTGGGACCCTGTGTAGTGAGAAAATTAAAAGTGTCCAAGTCAATAGAACCCTCAAGTAACAAGTCATTTAATAACATATTGATTTTAGCTGTAGAAATATTTATTTCATTGATAGAGGCTCTAGTATAGTTGTTGGTATTTTGTAAGCTTTCCTTCATTTTGGACTCATATATAATGGCATCCATTAAGACTGCTCCCCCTCCCTTGTCCGGTTGCATGATACGGATGGTTTTGTTACCCTTCAATTTTTCCAATAGTTGAGTCTCATTTTTAGGTAAATTCGGATACACACGGTGAACCCCCACAGTTTTCCTGATTTCATTTTCCATCACTTTTTCTAAATTTCTTAACTGGGGATGAAGGGGAGGATTGAAAACACTCTTTTTCCTTAACTGTGTGTTGGTATTGATGTTATTGTGGGTTCCTTCAAAAATGAGTCCCAAGTTTTGTTTCCTTAAAAAGAGTTTTAAATCAACAATTGCCCTAGGAATACTAGTTTTCCTTAGGGGAATAAACTTGAAACCTCTCACAAACAGTTCAAATAGTTCTGGTATAACTTCCAAGGAACTGTAATTGAAAATCTTGTATTGATGGTATTCATAAATGTTACCATTTTGTATTATTTCATCATTGCAGTAAACTAGTTCCTGTATTTCCCCCTGTATGGATAAACTGGGTGGGGGTGGTAATATACTGGGTTCCGATTCCGTAATCTGTCTGACCTGCGTAAAGGGGGAACATATTCTAAAGGGATTTCCCTTGGAGCATCTTCACCGTTGTCATTCTCTAATCCTACATCCACTTCAAATTCTATATTGTTATTTTTTTGGTTAATTTCTACTAATTCATCTCTATAATGGTGGTATGGTTTCGGTTTGGGATATGCCGTCCCCTGACTGTAGGCTTTAATGTCCCTTTCCAATTTCTGTGCCTTCCTTTTCATATTTTTGGTACATTCATTTTCAATGTGTGAAAAAATACTGTTGTATAAGGATTTTTCTGTTTCAATAGAAAACAGTAGGTCATTAGTGATGTCGTGATTCACATTATTAATTTTAGTAACCAAATGTGCCCTTATCCTATCATTCTCAGCAATGATTGCCCTAGCAATATCTAAACCACATTTATCGAAAATATTAATCAATTCTTTGTGGAAGGTAGAACCTTCCTCAACCCTATTGGGATACTTCACAACACGTAAGCCCTTAGGTACTATCCCTTTGTTTATGCATTCTTTTAAAAAAGTTGAATCACAAGCCAACCTTTCATATTTATCCAAATAAAAATATAACAAATCTAAATTGTCTTTGTAACTTTTGGTTTCTGAAGGGGAATAACCAGAAACCGCTCCACTACAATGCATACTGAATTCTTTGCCCAAAAAATCCTGTAAATCAACAGGTTTGATAGTTTTAACCAAGTCACCTTTGTTTGCGTGTAACACGATGTTCACGCTGCCCTCGTTGTTCCTTGGGAAGACTTGCATTGCCGTTGCACATGTTTCCCTGGTTTGTAGAACCAGAACGTAAAAGAAGAGGAAACTCTTCAAAATCGTTGATGGAACTAGACATAGGAGCACGAACATCCCCATTTGAACGTTCTAATGTAGCCGGAAGTAAGTTACCTCCGGTTGTGCCACTGGTAAGCACTTCCTGATTAGCTGTTCGTTGTCCGTTGGGTAAAAAAGAGGAATGTTGTGAAGCTAAAGACACAATCGAAACACAGGCTGGGGTGAGCAACTCAACAAGTTGGGAAAGTTGGCCGATAACTTTCCTTAGCTCACCCTTTTCGTTGTAGTTAGAGTCATTGTGGGTCTCTGCCTCTGGTGCCTCCGCCATCTCTCGACGTTACTCAAACCAAATGCAAGGAGATGTGAAAGTGAACTGCCGTCACTAAAACCACACAAAAGGTTCACTCCGGAGACCAAATAAGGGTATGAGACCCAAACTGAATAGATCAGAGTTAATTCAATGAAATAAACTCAAAATAAACGTAAGATGATAAAAACTGGTTTAATTTAACGCTTGTAAAAACAAAACTGCGTTTTCGGATTTCTTCCTCAGAAAGACACAATTCTTGATACAATACATTACAAATACACACACCTTTTATACATCTGTCAATTAAGGAATCTAATTAATTGATAATTAAAATCAAACTTGATTCCAAAATGGTTGTTTAAAATATAAAATATAAGTAATAAATATGTTGGAATAATGAATAAATACTTTAATGCATTGTTATGAAAGTTCAATTGATTGAATAAAAACATGTTTAAAATAAATATGTTTAAAATAGAAATGAAGTAGGGCACAATGCTGTTTAAATACTAACTTTCAATGAATGTTCAACACAAAAGAACTGAATGTATCTGTTGAGGTTGTATATGGTTCTACTACCATCTAGTGGACATAGGGAAATTTACAACTTGGCAGCTCTTAACTTTAATACTGGTTTGATTGAAAGCATTTCATTTAAACCTGGTTCTTTAGTGGCATCCAGTATAATCTGCCAGAAAAGTTCCCTATATTCAAGTTTGGTCTCCCACATGCCACCCCTAACCTCCTTTGGTACTACCTCCAATACAAAGAAGTGAAAAACAGAATCTTTACAAACTTGAGTATGACGAAATAGTGCATTGTTTACATTATTTCTTTTAATTTCATAAGTGTGTTCATATATTCTGGATTTTAATTTCCTTTCTGTTTTTCCTACGTAGAAGGAAAAACAGGAGTGGCATGTGGCAATGTATACTACCCCTGCTGTGTGTAAAACTTATTTATAAATCAAAGTGAATTTGTTAATAGCTGGGTTCTTTACAAACATTTTTTGGATGACATTGTTATCTTTTGGACCGACACTTTGGAAAGATTTTATGAATTTTTGGAATATATCAAAGGCACAACAAGTTTTTTGGATTTTACAGTTAAGGTTGATTTTGATGAATGTATTTACCTTGATGTTACACTTAGTAAAGGTGATAATCATTTTATTTCCAAGATACACAGGAAACCTACATTCTCAAATTCTTATCTTCATTTCTCAAGTGGGCACCTTTAGTCAAAAGGAACATTCTTAAGGGACAACTAATCAGGTCCAGCAGGATGACCTCTGAAGATTCAGATTTTTATAAGGATTGCCAGTTCATAATTGACATGTTTCAAAAAAGGGGGTATCCTTCCTATTTAACTGAAGAAATTTACAAAGTAGTCATAGAAGGCAGAAAAGGGAGATTTGCCCCTATACTAGGACAGGACGGTTTGGATGTTACAACAGACTTAAATGACCATGGCAACGTCAACAATTTCTCAAAGGCATTTATTATGGACTATACTGGAGATGCAGGGGTACTCAAAAATACCATCAGTAAAGAATGGGACAAGTTTAGGGATTTTACTGATCTTGACCATATAAAGAATCAGCCAATAAAATTTATATATCGAAGGGACATGAACCTCAAAAACATTTTTGAGTTCGGGGGAGCTCCTATTACAAATAATGGATCACACAAAATAGGTACTTACAAATGTGGTTCTTGCTTCCAATGCCCATATATTCAAAACAATGTTAGCATCTTTATTCCCAGTAGAAAAAGGACTATTTCTTCTTCTACATTTGCAAACTGCCACACAGCAGGGGTAGTATACATTGCCACATGCCACTCCTGTTTTTCCTTCTACGTAGGAAAAACAGAAAGGAAATTAAAATCCAGAATATATGAACACACTTATGAAATTAAAAGAAATAATGTAAACAATGCACTACTTCGTCATACTCAAGTTTGTAAAGATTCTGTTTTTCACTTCTTTGTATTGGAGGTAGTACCAAAGGAGGTTAGGGGTGGCATGTGGGAGACCAAACTTGAATATAGGAACTTTTCTGGCAGATTATACTGGATGCCACTAAAGAACCAGGTTTAAATGAAATGCTTTCAATCAAACCAGTATTAAAGTTAAGAGCTGCCAAGTTGTAAATTTCCCTATGTCCACTAGATGGTAGTAGAACCATATACAACCTCAACAGATACATTCAGTTCTTTTGTGTTGAACATTCATTGAAAGTTAGTATTTAAACAGCATTGTGCCCTACTTCATTTCTATTTTAAACATATTTATTTTAAACATGTTTTATTCAATCAATTGAACTTTCATAACAATGCATTAAAGTATTTATTCATTATTTCAACATATTTATTACTTATATTTTATATTTTAAACAACCATTTTGGAATCAAGTTTGATTTTAATTATCAATTAATTAGATTCCTTAATTGACAGATGTATAAAAGGTGTGTGTATTTGTAATGTATTGTATCAAGAATTGTGTCTTTCTGAGGAAGAAATAAACGCAGTTTTGTTTTTACAAGCGTTAAATTAAACCAGTTTTTATCATCTTACGTTTATTTTGAGTTTATTTCATTGAATTAACTCTGATCTATTCAGTTTGGGTCTCATACCCTTATTTGGTCTCCGGAGTGAACCTTTTGTGTGGTTTTAGTGACGGCAGTTCACTTTCACATCTCCATGCATTTGGTTTGAGTAACGTCGAGAGATGGCGGAGGCACCAGGGGCAGAGACCCACAATGACTCTAAATACAACGAAAAGGGTGAGCTAAGGAAAGTTATCGGCCAACTTTCCCAACTTGTTGAGTTGCTCACCCCAGCCTGTGTTTTGATTGTGTCTTTAGCTTCACAACATTCCTCTTTTTTACCCAACGGACAACGAACAGCTAATCAGGAAGTGCTTACCAGTGGCACAACCGGAGGTAACTTACTTCCGGCTACATTAGAACGTTCAAATGGGGATGTTCGTGCTCCTATGTCTAGTTCCATCAACGATTTTGAAGAGTTTCCTCTTCTTTTACGTTCTGGTTCTACAAACCAGGGAAACATGTGCAACGGCAATGCAAGTCTTCCCAAGGAACAACGAGGGCAGCGTGAACATCGTGTTACGCGCAAACAAGGTGACTTGGTTAAAACTATCAAACCTGTTGATTTACAGGATTTTTTGGGCAAAGAATTCAGTATGCATTGTAGTGGAGCGGTTTCTGGTTATTCCCCTTCAGAAACCAAAAGTTACAAAGACAATTTAGATTTGTTATATTTTTATTTGGATAAATATGAAAGGTTGGCTTGTGATTCAACTTTTTTAAAAGAATGCATAAACAAAGGGATAGTACCTAAGGGCTTACGTGTTGTGAAGTATCCCAATAGGGTTGAGGAAGGTTCTACCTTCCACAAAGAATTGATTAATATTTTCGATAAATGTGGTTTAGATATTGCTAGGGCAATCATTGCTGAGAATGATAGGATAAGGGCACATTTGGTTACTAAAATTAATAATGTGAATCACGACATCACTAATGACCTACTGTTTTCTATTGAAACAGAAAAATCCTTATACAACAGTATTTTTTCACACATTGAAAATGAATGTACCAAAAATATGAAAAGGAAGGCACAGAAATTGGAAAGGGACATTAAAGCCTACAGTTAGGGGACGTCATATCCCAAACCGAAACCATACCACCATTATAGAGATGAATTAGTAGAAATTAACCAAAAAAATAACAATATAGAATTTGAAGTGTATGTAGGATTAGAGAATGACAACGGTGAAGATGCTCCAAGGGAAATCCCTTTAGAATATGTTCCCCCTTTACGCAGGTCAGACAGATTACGGAATCGGAACCCAGTATATTACCACCCCCACCCAGTTTATCCATACAGGGGAAATTCAGGAACTAGTTTACTGCAATGATGAAATAATACAAAATGGTAACATTTATGAATACCATCAATACAAGATTTTCAATTACAGTTCCTTGAAAGTTATACCAGAACTATTTGAACTGTTTGTGAGAGGTTTCAAGTTTATTCCCCTAAGGAAAACTAGTATTCCTAGGGCAATTGTTGATTTAAAACTCTTTTTAAGGAAACAAAACTTGGGACTCATTTTTGAAGGAACCCACAATAACATCAATACCAACACACAGTTAAGGGAAAAGAGTGTTTTCAATCCTCCCCTTCATCCCCAGTTAAGAAATTTAGAAAAAGTGATGGAAAATGAAATCAGGAAAACTGTGGGGGTTCACCGTGTGTATCCGAATTTACCTAAAAATGAGACTCAACTATTGGAAAAATTGAAGGGTAACAAAACCATCCGTATCATGCAACCGGACAAGGGAGGGGGAGCAGTCTTAATGGATGCCATTATATATGAGTCCAAAATGAAGGAAAGTTTACAAAATACCAACAACTATACTAGAGCCTCTATCAATGAAATAAATATTTCTACAGCTAAAATCAATATGTTATTAAATGACTTGTTACTTGAGGGTTCTATTGACTTGGACACTTTTAATTTTCTCACTACACAGGGTCCCAGGGTTCCTTCAGTATTTGGCATTCCCAAAGTACATAAAGATCCAAACGACCCTCCTTTGAGACTAATAGTTGCTTCAGAAGGCTCCATTACCACCCCCTTGGCCAAATATGTTGATATTAAATTAAAAGAACTATCCAACAAGAGTAGCACAGTTTTAAAAGATTCCTGGGATTTTTGAGACAAGCAAAGCCCATCTCTTTTCCAACAATATAATATTCATTACATTGGACATTGTTGACCTATTTGGATCTATCCCCACGATACTGGGTTATTGTGGTTAGAAGAAAGTATGGTACTAAACAAGGGATTTACAACTAACGAATTCAGAACTTGCCTTCTCTTGATGGAAGTTGTTCTAAAAAATAATTTCATGTTCTTCCAGGGAGAATTTTTCGGCAAGAAAAGGAGTGGCTATGGGAGCAAATGTTCTCCAACTTACGCTAACATTATTCTCTCATGGTGGGAAAACTTATTTATAAATCAAAGTGAATTTGTTAATAGCTGGGTTCTTTACAAACGTTTTTTGGATGACATTGTTATCTTTTGGACCGACACTTTGGAAAGATTTTATGAATTTTTGGAATATATCAAAGGCACAACAAGTTTTTTGGATTTTACAGTTAAGGTTGATTTTGATGAATGTATTTACCTTGATGTTACACTTAGTAAAGGTGATAATCATTTTATTTCCAAGATACACAGGAAACCTACATTCTCAAATTCTTATCTTCATTTCTCAAGTGGGCACCCCTTTAGTCAAAAAAGGAACATTCTTAAGGGACAACTAATCAGGTCCAGCAGGATGACCTCTGAAGATTCAGATTTTTATAAGGATTGCCAGTTCATAATTGACATGTTTCAAAAAAGGGGGTATCCTTCCTATTTAACTGAAGAAATTTACAAAGTAGTCATAGAAGGCAGAAAAGGGAGATTTGCCCCTATACTAGGACAGGACGGTTTGGATGTTACAACAGACTTAAATGACCATGGCAACGTCAACAATTTCTCAAAGGCATTTATTATGGACTATACTGGAGATGCAGGGGTACTCAAAAATACCATCAGTAAAGAATGGGACAAGTTTAGGGATTTTACTGATCTTGACCATATAAAGAATCAGCCAATAAAATTTATATATCGAAGGGACATGAACCTCAAAAACATTTTTGAGTTCGGGGGAGCTCCTATTACAAATAATGGATCACACAAAATAGGTACTTACAAAAGTGGTTCTTGCTCCCAATGCCCATATATTCAAAACAATGTTAGCATCTTTATTCCCAGTAGAAAAAGGACTATTTCTTCTACATTTGCAAACTGCCACACAGCAGGGGTAGTATACATTGCCACATGCCACTCCTGTTTTTCCTTCTACGTAGGAAAAACAGAAAGGAAATTAAAATCCAGAATATATGAACACACTTATGAAATTAAAAGAAATAATGTAAACAATGCACTATTTCGTCATACTCAAGTTTGTAAAGATTCTGTTTTTCACTTCTTTGTATTGGAGGTAGTACCAAAGGAGGTTAGGGGTGGCATGTGGGAGACCAAACTTGAATATAGGGAACTTTTCTGGCAGATTATACTGGATGCCACTAAAGAACCAGGTTTAAATGAAATGCTTTCAATCAAACCAGTATTAAAGTTAAGAGCTGCCAAGTTGTAAATTTCCCTATGTCCACTAGATGGTAGTAGAACCATATACAACCTCAACAGATACATTCAGTTCTTTTGTGTTGAACATTCATTGAAAGTTAGTATTTAAACAGCATTGTGCCCTACTTCATTTCTATTTTAAACATATTTATTTTAAACATGTTTTTATTCAATCAATTGAACTTTCATAACAATGCATTAAAGTATTTATTCATTATTTCAACATATTTATTACTTATATTTTATATTTTAAACAACCATTTTGGAATCAAGTTTGATTTTAATTATCAATTAATTAGATTCCTTAATTGACAGATGTATAAAAGGTGTGTGTATTTGTAATGTATTGTATCAAGAATTGTGTCTTTCTGAGGAAGAAATCCGAAAACGCAGTTTTGTTTTTACAAGCGTTAAATTAAACCAGTTTTTATCATCTTACGTTTATTTTGAGTTTATTTCATTGAATTAACTCTGATCTATTCAGTTTGGGTCTCATACCCTTATTTGGTCTCCGAAACATTACAGACATTGCTAAAGAATGCCTTGTGATCATCCTTAGTTATGGATGCTAATTTAGTTTTGTAATTAGCTTTACAGGACTTTACAAGATGTCTCATTTGCTTGTTCAAGTTAAGGAGTATTATTCTGCTGAGACTGTTCCCTCTAATTTCTGGACATCAGTTTCTTTCTCATGTTGTATAATCTATTTATGCTAGCTGTTCACCAAGGCAGCTTGTTTTTTTGTGAGTAAGTTTTGATCCATTCTGGTATGGCTAAGTCTATGTACTTGTAAAGCTGTTTATACAGGGCACTTGTGTACACCTCTGCATAGGAGTCTTTCCTGTCAGTGGTGGCAGGAGGTTTGAAACTACGTATGCCATCACTTAGGAGGATATAGTTTGCTTTGGAGAAACTTTTCAACCTTTTGGATCCTGGGTACAGTTGTTACACCTTTATGTGACCAATTTATAGTCAGACCTTACCAGGGAGGATCTTAAACATGGGGTGGTGTAGCGATTTCCCATGTTGGTGAGTACTAGGTCATGGACATTCCATTCCCTTGTGGGGTTGTGGGCTTACTGTTCCAGAGCATTTGTGTTTACAAAGTGCCAGAACCTTACTGTGAGTGTGTTTGAGTACATATATGCATTCCAATCAATGGAACAATAGTTAAAGTCACCCATGTTTAGAGTGTTTGCTATATTATGAGTGACTCAAGTAGGTCCAAGAAGGCACTGTGTGGTTTTCCTAGTTGATGTTAGTGGACCTGTAGCTAACAATGATATGGAGGGGGGTGTTTCCTGCAGTTAGTTGAACTTGGAGTAACTCTAGGGAGTCGTAGTGCTTCACGGTCTTTCATGAAGGCAGATACACCTCTTCCTTTGTTTCTTTCAAATTCATTTTGTGGCTTGAATGTGTGGAAGGCATTATAACCTTTCATGGTCGGAGTACTCTCTGTGGCCCTAAAGCATGTCTCTGTGACTGCACAAACATCAACATCTCCTAAAGAAGTAGTGTCTCCATTCGGTGTAGTTTCTGATTTACACTCCTAGCATTAAGTAGCATAACCTTGATTTTGTCTTCTTGTCTTCTGAAAATATTTTTACATCAGGAATTTTGTTCTTATGGCATTGCTTAAAAAAGTTGCTATGGGGGAGGAAAGTACATTGGCCAGTAACCAAAAGGCAACAGGTGACAGATGAAGACCATCCCTAGCAAAGCGGTGTTGTCTGTTGACCATATGATTCCAGGCTGACACTGGTAGCTAAGCCAATTGCTGAATTCGATAGTTATTTTGTTTGTACTGAGGCATCATCCTGGGTGAAGGCAGAATACTGCTTAGGGCTATGGGCATACCTGTCTGGGACAGATTGTCTGAGAGCTCAGTCATATCTCTCTTCATATAGTTCAGTGAGGTACATTTCAAATCATTAGTCATTAACTTCAACATGGAGTACGACAGAGGTGTAACTGTACTTGTTGTTGAGAGACTTGAGAGTGTGCATGACTTTGCTGATCCTGGCAGCTGGCAGGCAACGGACAGTGACTTTCTCCTTGTATAACCTGGTGAGGTGGATATCTGTGTGCCTCACTATGGATTAATCTATGACCAAGACATTGTTTTCAGGTGTTTTGCCTTAAGGACTAAATGGCTGACACACTGATATGTTTGTTTTTATGTGTAGTGGATTCCGTTGAGACTATAATGTGTGCAGAAGGTTTGCATTTGTGAGATCTCTGCTCTTTTGGTAAGCTTCTAATGAGTACCTCTGCGTATGTGGGGTTATGTGTTATGCACTGGGTCTGATGAGGAGGTGAAGTGTACATTTTAACAACCTGTTTGATATCTGACTTGTTACCTGAGAGAGAGAACATTTATTCTAGAGTCATTGTATAGTTACATCTCTGACATATTTTATTTGTAATTTTTATGAGCACATGGTTGTCAGTATACATGAGGCAATAGAAGCTTAAACACATGTATCCTTCTTAAGCATATTTAGATGGTCATTGTTAGCAGAATGATTTTGGGGGGCAGCAACAAATGGGCCTGTCTCTGAGGGACATAGGTGCCAGCCCAGAGGTGACTTTACAATCATCCAACTAGTAGTGAAGGTTGAACTTGAAAAGGGTCATTGAGCAGCAGTGCTTCACATGCAGTGGGAGCCTATAACAGAAGAGTGTGAGTCACTGGGGGATATATCTGTCTCCCCTGCATGTTCTCTTTATGTCTTAGGCTAGGTTGAGAACCCTGGCCAAAGTTATTCCTGCCTCATTTGATTAGCAGATGTCCAGCATTTCCAGTAGAGCAGGGTATGAGGCTTCTCTGTAGATCAGGCATAGGCCACCTCTCAGCAGCTTGCAGGAAACCGAGTACAGTGACAGGCTTTGTAGTCTTTCTATGTATGTGATATTTGGAGAACCTGCATTCTCCCAGTCACACACCTCTACATTTTCTCCAATTGCTGTAGTTGTTTGGTGAGGTACAGACAGAAGGAAGCCATGTACTCAATTAGTGGTCAGATAAAGATGGAGTACAATGGAACTATGACCTGTGATGTCCATATGTATGATGTGCACAATGCAGAATGTGTGTCTCTCCACTATGGACACATAGTGATGAAAGTGTAGATTGCTATGAACATGTGTTCACAAGTCACACAACATTGTATTTGAGCTGAGAGGAGTGCTGTGCATATCATGTTTAGTAGGGGTACTTCACTGCTGAAGGGGGCAGTGAGGCATTGTTTGCTGTAAAGTTCAGTCTGTGAGTTTGGCACCAATCATTTGTCTCTGTCAGCCCCTTCTGTAATATGTTACCATCATTGGGGGACTCTATATAAGTGTATACAATTAACAGTCATATGCAAATGTGGTAATCTACAGGCCACCTACCATTGGCTGCACTTCAGGGGAAGTAGTTTCCATGCAGTTGATGGCACAGCACAGGTCCTCATGGCAATCCACTGGTGAGTGGATTAGTGGTGGAGGTGCAGTCCCAACTTTGAGAGTGTGTGTTCTGCTCGTGAGCTAGTTTCCTATCCAGCTATACTCTATGGCTTAAGTCCCAGAATGGACATTTTCACTATGATACATTAATTGGGCATATTGTCAAGACCTTGGATAATTGAACAAAGGTGATATGTCTTGTTATCTGTCATTCATGTCTTCCGGGTCAGTATCAAAGAAGTCCACGAGATTCAATAGGAAATATCTACCCTTGACAAACACAACATGGGTTGACTCAAGTGTGTTGAAGGTTAACATTACCCCTGTGGATAATATCCTTGCTGATCCCTTCTCTAGCCTTGAAGATAAGACTTGTTAGGCTTATGGGTCAGTAGTTGTAGTTCTGCATGTTACCAGATTGCTGTGCATTGCATATGAAAAAACATTTGATATTACTTTGCATAGTATAGGTGATATATGTGTAGAAAATGTACTCAGACATCAGGGTCGCAGTGCTTGGGTGTACGAAAACACATGGCTGTATTGTAAATATGTGACATACTACGAGATACGGCCTGCATTTTTTAATTGTTCCACATGTAATGTCATGTCATACATAAGAAATGGACAATAAACAGCAGTAATACTTAATAATATGTAGTTTTCCATAGTACAACAATTAGCAAAGTGTATACACATGCAAGATACACTGTAAGCGTACTGCTTAGCAGTGCACAAAAGCAAGCCACATTGCTAAAGTCTGACAGTTACTATTGAGTCTATGAAACACACCTCTACTTAAGTGACTCTGTGGCAGCATGTCTTAATGCATTGATGCTTTCCTTTTTCGGGCTAGATGATACTGGGTTTGTATCCTTTTCTCTCTTTTTTTATTATTCCTGGATTCTGCACTCTGCTGCTCAGTGTAAACATGGGGAATGGAGGAAAATAAATGTCAGGTTTAGCTGTGTTTATTTGGTGTGTGTGAAATGCAGCAGTGTGCAAACTAGAGCCAGGGAGCAGACAGGACCCAGGCAGGCAACAATAGAAACTGGGTACATTCAATTAATACTATTGGACATCGTGCAAACCTGTTAAGTGATGCTGCATGACTGTTAATGGTGAGACCTTAAGAATGAATAGTAAAATAGGCAATATCATGTTACGAATCCTGTGGGACATGTGTAAGTGTAGGGCTGGAGTACAAATGGTCCTGGGTTCTAGTACAGGGTGTGCAACCTTTGTTTTACTGTTGTGACAGTGAAGTTTATAGCAATGAAATGCAACATAGACAAGTATTTTTGTAACCTTATTGTGGAAGCAGGTGTACGTGTAAGACTGTCATACATATGGCCCTGGGTTCAGATACAGCATATTCCATACACTTTTACTGTTGTTCCACTTCCCATTATACTCACTCTCATTTATAACACAACATAGTGTAGCTAATATTAATTATATGCATGAGGGTTGAGACACTAATATTGCATCAGTTATTTCTTTATCTATGTACTATCACATTTATTATCAAACAAATGACTGTGGATATACTGTGTAGTATGTTCCTGTAAGTATATTTCTGCTCTCCAAACTGAAATGTCCATCACATATGATTAACACACTTACACAGGTGTCTGCACATCAAATAACCCTGAAATTGCATTGCTTGCCACTGATGCACATAACTTACCATTGTGCACCCTAGAGCACCATGTTTGTTCAATGGTAAGCGGTGGATAGCATTTTCAAACAGTGAGCATACTCCTAGTAAACACTGAAATTGGTAGGAAACCATCAGTCTCAATTGCTTTTGATCTGTGATAGACATAACAGGCATTCTTGGAGGGGGTGTGAGATTTAGGGCTTAGACATGGAGTGTGCAGGAGTCCAAGATTTGTGATGGGCTCCTAGTGAAACACCACAGTGCCAGGTTGCTGCAGGGGGAGTATTCTGAGTCCCAGTATAAGTCAGAATCCTGGGATAGTTTGTCTCAGGCTGGGACTAGTGCCACAGGTATTTTCCACACTGATGACCAATGTAAGCATCACTTTAGTGACCTATGTTGGAGGGAGATGGGCACCCTCAATGCTTGGGCTGAGGAATTTAAGACAGAGGACATCCCACACACATGTAAGTAGCAACTACAGAGAGTACTTGTAATGCTTAAAAGCTGAATATAGGGAAGAATGGTATTCATAATATTATTCTGTTCTGTTTTTTGCACAGCTGGCATGGAGTGAGAGAGAGAGAGAGAGAGAGAGAGAGAGCAGTGTTAGGACCCATGCCACTTGACTGGCGAGGATGAGGGAGGCATGTGGTATGTATGCAGCAGAAGAGCAGTCTTATTGTAGCATTAAAAGTTAAAGATAACTTTGTTGGCATTTTATACAGTTGTATCAAATTGAGTATGCATATCTCAACTGTAAAAGCAAGTATGCATGCATTAGTTTGTATTACAAACAAAGATAGCTTGTTTGTTATTTTATGCAGTTATATCAAATTGAACATGCATATTTGTTAGAGAAAAATACTTTAAAAAGACCAAAAGCATAAGGTTCAGTTCAGGTATCTTTATTCTTGCGCAAGGAGACAAAAATGCAGTTACAGAGTTTGTATGACTAAATCAGGAAGTGTCAGTTATTATACCTTTCTTTCAAGACATTGCCCACTACGACTGACGTAGCAGATCACCAGTTCATAATTCTGTTATTTTACAGATATTTCTCATGTTTCTAGCTGACTCTTCAAAGTTTAAAAAAGATTTTTCAGTAAACAGGATGGCCTTGGTGACCACTGGTCAATTATAACTTTCTTGCTATGTGATGTTACAAGTCTAGGTACTATGGCTATTTCAAGCACAATGCAAGTATAGATTTCTGAAGCAGTTTATTGTTCATTATATCTAACTATCTTGCAGCTTGTGCCCTTTTTCATCAACACGAACAGAGCTTATTGTCTATAATGAATGGATCTACAGAAATTATTATTATTCTCCTTTTAATTTCCTGACCTAGCAGAAAATCACCTGATTTCCAGTACATTTCCAAGGCATAAACATGTATTTTGCTGAGCTAGCAAACTAGGTCAGAGTGCATCTTGTAGTGTCAGAAAGCACAATTTCAGAAAAGCATATTTTCAGTTTCAAATAAAACTAATGCTGCATATAGAATAAAAACATGTTAATCTTCCCTTATTAAAATAAGCATTGCACACATATGTTAATACATATTTTTCTAACATCCCCCCCCGTTAATACTTTTTATTCTATTTAAAAAGCATAAACAGTTTGTTTCTTCTCCTAACCTCTTCCTTTGAGGATTTGCAGCTAAGAGAGTCATTCAGTTTAAACTTATGAAAGTGTTTCCTTTTTCAACAGTTCTTCAATTTCAGTACTTTGATACAAAGTCTCAGAAACTGACATGTCTATAAAATCTTTGATTAATTTTTTCATGCAGGGAATTCCACAGCAAATGCATGCTCCTAACAATAGTAATCCCACACAAATGGCAATCAGGATGTTCATTAGGATGGAACCCTCCCCCCCAAACAAATTCTGGAAAAAGTCTGTCAGTGGGTTTGGGCCTGGTCTGGTCATGTCTGACACTTGTTGGATCACTTCCAAATGGTCATTAATTTCGTGCTTATTGTCGGGAATGAACAAACAGCACTCGTCATTGATTAAAGCGCACGTACCATCTCTCGCCACTAGGGTGAAGTCAAGAGGTTTTGAAGCACCACAGTTCTCATTGCATTCAGTTCATCAGTCATTAATTCAAGAGCAGAAAAAGTTGCATTGCTCATGACCTCGAGAAGTTTGGATAGCTTTCTCAGTTCCCAAATTGATTTAACTGCACCATATGCAGGGGCTATGCCAGCCCAGGATATGATAGTGTCACTCAAGTCCATGTGTGCTAGTTTACTTTTGTCTTTCACAGAGTTATGGTTTCTCCAGCCTGCTACGATCTGTCCCACAGGATTCTCAGGTTTCTTGATTGGATTTTCAGGTTTCTTTGCGACATCTCTGACATTTTGAATTCTCCCATGAGGCAAAGCTTTAGTGTGTCGTATGGCTGGGACCAGGTAACCCAAAAAACAACTGCTGGACCAATTCTCAGGCAACCATTTGTATGCCTTTTTCCCACATATGAAATAACAGTTTTCTACCTTAGTATTGATATACACCTTCCCTGCATGAAACATTTTCTTATCTATAATAGACAGTTGCTTTAAAAGAGCAGGATTATGTTGTATATCACTGACAGTTTTATGCAAGGACTCAAAGTATGAGTCATAATCTGCATCACAAATTGTTTCTGTATTTTTAGCATTTTTAGGTTTAATATAACAAAAAGAAACAGTCACATTACATCTACTCCAACCTACTTGAATAGTGTCATTCTTAAAAAAACATACAATTCCTGTTTGTGTAACAGGCAGAAATAATGCAATTTTGTCTCTAGATTTCACAGGTGTAGTCTCAAAAATCAAGTTTTCCCAGGTCTCATTAAATCTAGGGGGACAGCAACAATCAATAATCCCCCATATGCTGTTGGTATAGCTGTGCAAATCCAACAATTTGAAATATTAAAAGTCTCAGCATACACATATTTGATTGCTTGGTAAGTGTTAAAGTTTGGATGCCAGTCAATGAGTGTTGAATCACGTTTGTTCAGTCTAGCTGGTATGGCTGAAGAAAAGAAAGGCCACAGCAAAAGCCACAGCAACAAGAACATTGTCACTAATGCAGTTATTAAGATGATTATGCAACACTGCTGAATATACTGCTGAAATCGTTCAGTATTCCTATTGTCTCTAGGTCTTGTCGTCATTTTATTGCTGCTGTGTGTTAGCAAGAGTTTTATCAAGTTCAAAGTTTTTGACTAGTTTACAATGTGTCAAATGAATCCAAGATGAACGTTCCGCAATCTTGACTGTTGTGGGCGTGCTCAGCAGTACTTGATACGGACCTTCCCACTTTGGTGTCGTCCTATTCTTCTTTTTGATTGTCTTCACCCAGACCCAAGTGCCTGGGGCTATTGCTACTTCAGAGGGGCTAGTTTGGTCTTTATCTGAAACAGAATTAAACTGTAAAAGATGTTTGTTATTTAGCATATTCCTCATGTAATCTGCAAGTGTCCAATCTGCTTCCTGGTCTGCAGGCATGAGAGGTTTCCACTGAGGTATATAATAAGCTCTTCCGAAAATTTATTCGAAAGGTGTCAATCCTTTTGCATTTGGAACAGTTCTCGTGCTCAACAGTGCCAGGGGCAAACAGTACACCCAATTCTTCTGTATTTCTGCTATAAGCTTCTTAAGCTTATTCTTTAAAACTCCATTGTGCCTTTCTACCAACCCTGCAGATTGAGGGTGATATGCACAGTGATGTTTTAAAGAAATCCCAAAATACTGACTTAGCTGTTGTATAGTTTGGTTAACGAAATGTGTACCATTGTCACTGTAGATCCTTTCCGGTATGCCAAATCTAGGAATAATCTCTTTAACTAGGGTCTTTGCAACAGTGGCTGCATCTGGTTTAATAGTCGGAAAGGCCTCCACACATTTGGAGAACATATCCACAATGACAAGGCAGTATTTTTTGTTTTCACATTTGTTCAATTTTATGAAATCCATACAGATGGTATGAAATGGATACGGTGGTGTAGGGAAACTTCCTTGCTTGGGCTTTAATGCCCCTTGTGCATGATGTTTATTACAAGTGTGACATGACAGGCAAAATTTTTTAGTGTAGTTTGAAAACCCATACGTAGCGAACACCTGATTCAATAACTGTACCATCCCCCTTGTTGAGACATGGCTCTGCCCATGGCTCAACAAAGCTGCATATCTAAATAAATTAGACGGTAATATTGGTTTTCCCTCTTTGGAGATGTACAGCCCTTCCTTGAGAATTGCTCCTCGTTTTTTCCATTTTTGTTTTTCAGCCTGTGTAGTAAGTGTCTGCATTGTTTTCAACATTTCTAAGTCTAAAATCTCAGAAGGTTGTAATTCCTCGTTCAAAAGAAATGCTTCTGAGGCTGCTTGCTTTGCAGCTATGTCAGCTCTCACATTGCCTTTTGAAATCCTAGCTTGTTGTTTTGTATGAGCTATGCATTTACAAATAGCTACTTTCTGAGGCAACTGAATAGAATCTAACAAATCTAAAATAAACTGTGCATGGTTAATCGGTTTGCCAGTAGATGTCACCATTCCTCGATTCCTCCACTGTTGTGCAAAAACATGTACAGTAGAAAAAGCATACTGGCTGTCTGTAAAAATGTTTACGCTTTTACCCTTTGCTAAGGTACATGCCTGTGTCAAGGCAATTAACTCTGCTGCTTGTGCAGATAAGTTATGTGGTAGAGGTTTCGCTTCCACAATCTCAGTATCAGAAACTACTGCATAACCTGTTAGGTTCTGTCCTGTAGGACTCCTTTTGCATGAGCCATCCATGTAATATGTCACCTTGGCATCATTCAAGGGAACATCCATGAAGTATTTTCTAGGCAGTGTCTTTTGCTCAATTACCTGCAGGCAGTTATGGGGTGTGCCATCCACAGGAGTTGGGAGCAAGGTAGATGGATTCAAAGTAGTACATCGTTCAATTGTCATGTGAGGTTGGCTCAGCAATATAGTTATACAAGAAAGATGCCTAGCAGGGGAAAGATATGCTACTTTTTCTTGCAGTAAAATGATTACGACTGCATGAGGCACTCTCAATGTGAGAGGGTGGAATAACACTACTGAGGCTGAAGCCTGCACTGCCATTGCAGCTGCAACTACTGCTTGTACACAGTGGGGTAGAGACTGCGTCACTGGGTCCAGTTGTGATGAATAATAAGCAATGGGGCATTGTTTGTCCCCATACTGTTGAGTCAATACTGATGTCATATAACATTGCTTGCAATCTACAGTTTGGAAAAAACGTTTGTGATAATTTGGTAATCCTAAAACTAATGATGATGCTATCAATTGTTTTAGCCTGCAGAAAGTTAATTCTGCTTCTGGTGTCCATTGTATTAAATCTTGTGCTGCCATGGGCTTCTTAAAAATCAGGTCAGTTAAAGGTGCAGATTCCAAAGCATAGCTTGGGATCCAACTCCGACAAAAATTAGTCGTACCCAGGAAGGACATCATTTCCTTCTTGGTTGTGGGTTTTGGTGCTTGTAAGATCGCTACTTTTCTGTCCTCATCTAATGTTCTGCCATCTTTGGATATTACATATCCAAGATATTTCACTTGTTTTCCCCAAAGCTGCAATTTATTTTTGCTTACTTTGTGTCCTTCAACTGCTAGGAATTTTAATAATGCTATAGTATCTTCCCTACAATCTTGCTGGGTAGGGGCGGCCAGCAGGATGTCATCAACATAAAGTAAAATTTGACTACCTCTCGGTGGGATAAATCCCGCTAAATTACTTGCCATCTCTTGTGAGAATATTGTTGGACTTTCACTATAACCCTGTGGTAGTTGCGTATATGTATACCGTTTCCCCTGAAATGTAAATGCAAACCAATACTGGCTGTCAAGGTGTATTGGTATCGAAAAGAATGCATTGCTGATATCTACCACAGAAAAGTACTTCTGTTGAGGTTTTAAATCATTCAACAAGGTATGTGGATCTGGCACCATAGGTGCTCTTGGTATTACTGCATCATTTACAGCTTGTAAATCTTGGACCATACGCCATTCTCCGTTTGCTTTTCTAACTGGGAATAAGGGTGTGTTACATGATGAATTGGGAGATTCCACCAGTATTCCCTTCTTAAGCAAAGCTGCTATGATAGGTTTAATATCTGCCTCTGTATCTTTTCTCAAGGGGTACTGTTTCTTTTGTGGTCTGAATGCTGACTTTGGCATGATAGTAACTGGTCCTGCTGTGCGAATAAGTCCTACGTCTGATTTTCCTGTTAACCAGAGAGTTTCTGGTATGTCTAACAAAGCTTTTTTTCCTTCTTCTAATAAGAGGGCTTCTCAGCTGTCTTTGCTGGACTGCAAGTGTACAGCTGGATGTGTTTGTGTTATCCAGTTCAGTTTCTGTCTTTGTATTCTCTGTTCTGACAGTTCTGATTCTGTCTGTTTTTCCCATTTTGTGACTTTTTCTCCTAGGTCTATCCATTTTAAATCTTCCTCTTTAGTTAAACTAACATGCGGTATTAGATTTGTTTTGTAAAGTGAAAAGAACTCCTGGGGTAATGAACAGCTAACTACACTGTTCCCTTTCGTGTCCCATACAAATTACACAGTACTAATCTGTTTGCATGGTTTTTAAACAATTCTTGTTCATATTCTTTGTCAGGTCCTGGTGTATTACAATAATACAGAGTACAGTGCAACAGGTGTTGTATGTCAATGCAAAGAGAGGGGAACTTACTGATAGCTACATTCATTAATTCTTTAGTTACTGCTCCAGGGCCAGTTGTAACTAAGTCCTGGCTGTACCAGTAAAATGTCTCACCTTCCGTTTGCACTGCAAAAGTATTAGTCTGTCGTTGTGCTTCCATACCCTGCATAGTTGGAACTACTGCTATCGCTAATAGTTGCATAAGATCTCTGCCCAAAAGGTTCACTGGGCATTTTTCAGAAACAACAATTTTGCTTTTCTGGGTTAATCCTGAAACAGGATCTGTTATTGTAATGTTATGGGAGAGAGGCTCCCGATACAGCTGTCCATTAGCTGCTTTTACTAGTATAAAGTCATGTGATTCTGAATTTTCTGGTAGTTTGGAGGGGTGTACCAGGGTTCGTGATGCCCCTGAATCACACAAAAATTTGACTTCCCTCCCTTCTACCAGGAGTGTCACTTCTGGTTTTGTGTCAGCCAAATAGAGTTCTAAACTCAATAAGGCTAGGTCTAATATTTCATTTTCTTCACTATCGGTAGCTTCCTGCACTTCCTCTATTATCACATTCTCTGTTCCTTCTATCACATTGTCATTTGTCTTTTCTCTATTATTCCTATCTAGTGATTCCTGACTTTCATATAGTCAGTCCTCACCCTCAATTCTTGTCTTACACTGCTGCCATCTTATTTTTCCTGCAATCCCTTGCCATGTGTCCTTTTTTTCCGCATTTGAAGCACTCACCTCTTTTCTTTCTCCCTTCAAAGTCCTCTGATCGCTGATCAGATTGTTTATTTCCCTGGGCATTCTTTTTGCCCTTCTGTCCGGCCTGTACTAAATAAACTTCTCCATCTTCTACAGCAAATACTTGGGCTTTCTTTTTCTTTTTGTTGTTAAAATGCCTTTCGGCATGTCTAGCATATTCAAGCAGTGATTGTAATCTGCTTGTACGATGGTCTACCATATGTTTTGTAATGAAACTACTTATGGGTGCAATACTGCCTTTCAAAAATGCATTCTTTAACTGCTGCTCATATGGGGAATCTTGTGTCTGATCTTCAGGTACTTGCATTCTACAGTGATTGTTAAAGCATTCCAATAATCTGGAACAATATCCATCAACAGTTTCACTTTCTTGTTGGATGCATTGATTAATGCAAGTCCAGTCTGCCCTAGGCTTCCATTTCTCAGAAATTCGGTCTGTCAGGCCTTTCACTCTGTTGTCTAGTTCTGCGCTATGTGGGAGGGGTCTAAGTGCAGCATCACGGGGATTCCAGTTGCCACTGATCATGTGCCAATCTGGACCTACTATTTGTCTGACTACTTTTTCTACTTCCTCTCCGTTTAAGTGATAACTTAATCTCATACTCTGTAAGTCTTCTAAGAATTTTCTAAAATTAACTTTTGGATGGGGAATTCCCTCTGTGGCTTTCCGGATGTCTTCCGGTGTCCACGGTCTGTATACTAAGAGAGTTGGGTTCTGCCCTTCTTGTCCTGCCTGAGGATTTGGCACTTCTATGAGTGGGCATATCTCTTCTTCACTCATAGCTCGTGAATTTCCATTCATTTGATATAATTCAATATCCCCTTTTAAATTACGTGTTCGAGACCTAGTCTCGATAGAATCTCTGTCAAACAGTAGTGGTTTTATAGGAACAACTGGATATCGTGGAGGTGGGTCAGTTTGTTCTTTTGCTTCATATTTTGCTTCAGGGAACTGGTAAGGGAACCGAAACCAGAGTGGGTAGAAGGGCCGATGCTATAACCAAGTTATTATCCACTTTGTCTAGAAACATTGCTTTTGAATTTTTATTTTTTTGTTCTCTTCGGTTTGCTTCCTCAATCCACCTGTGTGCCTGAGGAACTCCTAATTTATGCTGTTTTTTAACCTGTCCTTTAGAATCGTTTTTTAACTGTCTAATAAGTTTGATAAGTGAGGATCTTTCTAGTTTCCCATCAAATTCATATTTATTAACCCATTTAGTATAATATTTAACGTTATCGGCGTGCTGTGATTGCATATATTTTGCGTCTTCGGTTAATGGTGGGCTTTGGGGCCTTTTTGTTTTTGTGCCCGTATTACCCATTTTGTTTTTAACTTTTTAAATGTTACGTAACCCTTTTGTTTTTAATGTGGTACCACCAAGTGTTTACAGTCTCTTCAGACTACCTGCCTACTTATTCTGTTTCCCTGATCTATGACAAGATAGCAATATTTCTGTCCCTGAATTAAAAATTCTCACAGTACAAATACAATCAAGTCCCTGATCTTAAAACAGAAAAAAGTAGATTCACCTTACCTGAGCCTCAGAGATTGGTCACTCACTGTTCAAATGGAACCCGCCTTCAGTCGTAGATCAGAAAAGTGGCTGGCCTCTTTTGCACAACAATTCAGTCGGAGGTCTTTCAATGAAGAAGATCCGATGTGGTATCTTCCCCGCGCAGTTTCATGCCACCTGGCCCATCTGATCCCAGGCTAAACGAGGGTTTCCGGCTCCAAAGGACCAAAAAATGTTAGAGAACAATACTTTAAAAAGACCAAAACATAAGGTTCAGTTCAGGTATCTTTATTCTTGCGCAAGGAGACAAAAATGCAGTTACAGAGTTTGTCTGACTAAATCAGGCAGTGTCACAGTTATTATACCTTTCTTTCAAGACATTGCCCACTACGACTGATGTAGCAGATCACCAGTTCATAATTCTGTTATTTTACAGATATTTCTCATGTTTCTAGCTGACTCTTCAAAGTTTAAAAAAGATTTTTCAGTAAACAGGATGGCCTTGGTGACCATTGGTCAATTATAACTTTCTTGCTATGTGATGTTACAAGTTTAGGTACTATGGCTATTTCAAGCACAATGCAAGTATAGATTTCTGAAGCAGTTTATTGTTCTTTATATCTAACTATCTTGCAGCTTGTGCACTTTTTCATCAACTCGAACAGAGCTTATTGTCTATAATGAATGGATCTACAGAAATTATTATTATTCTCCTTTTAATTTCCTGACCTAGCAGAAAATCACCTGCTTTCCTGTACATTTCCAAGGCATAAACATGTATTTTGCTGAGCTAGCAAACTAGGTCAGAGTGCATCTTGCAGTGTCAGAAAGCACAATTTCAGAAAAGCATATTTTCAGTTTCAAATAAAACTAATGCAGCATATAGAATAAAAACGTGTTAATCTTCCCTTATTAAAATAAGCATTGCACACATATGTTAATACATATTTTTCTAACAATATTCCAACTGTAAAAGCAAATATGAATGCATTAGCCTGTAGCACAAAGAGTACAATATTGGACTTTAGTTAGAGGTGGTGGGCTCAAATACCACACTTCCCAACTATACAATAACTGTTAATTCTTCAATTATGTGCAACTTAAAGGTTTAAAGTAAAATCTCTATACCAGTGGCACACATGTCCTGCTGTAAAATGTAATCTGGATAATTAGAACATGCATATGTGCAATATATACACATGTAAAGGATATTCTTAAAAGTAATACATTATCTGTTAGGGAGTGGTCATTTTGAGAGTAAAGCTTAAGATAATAGAGTCAAATAATTGCATTAATGCATTGTATTTTACATATGAAGGTACTAAACTTATCTTTTTTTCTCTCACCCCAACCCTTATCTCTTTCTTTTTTCTTTTTTTTTTTGCTTTGTTTCATTATGTGACAAAATGTTTCCATGTCATCCATGTGTGCCACATCACGAAATGCACCACAGAACAGAGGGGTAGGCTTGCCCCACAGGATCCACCTGGCCCCAGTCCACCAGCCCTTTCACCATCTACCAGCAAGGGTGTGCTGCCCCTACATTATTTGCCCCTCAGGTAGTTCTGCCCCAGAAGATAGGCCAGTGGTTCCCTCTGGGAGTAATGGCAGGAGTAGTGAGTTTTCACCCATTCTAAACTGCCAGAGATAGTGCGTAGGGTTGTGTGCCACACTGTTGGTGCACACCTATACCAGATGGTTGGGCTGCTCTCCCTCATTTTACATAGGACCAGTAGGAGGAGACGTCAAGTGCTCCAGCCAGTGGCAGAGTGAGGTGACAGTGATGACAGTCCTGTTTGTGGGGACTTGATTCTTTCTGTCAACCAATTTGACATCTATGGGTCCTGGATGTCCCCACCCTCACCCCATCCATGGTGTACACCTACCTCTTGTGTCCATCTCTGTCCTTGTGTCTTGCTTGTTTGTCTTGTATGTCTGCAATTGCTTCCTCACCTACCCACCTTAGCAGATCAAGACATACCTACGTCCCTTCCCCAACATTCCTCTCTCTCCAAAAAAAAAAAAAATGTCCCATGCATAGCTCTACATTTTGCACATGTGTCTTCTTGATGCACTTGATTCAGTCCAATTGGCTATACAACATGGTTGTGTTGTGGTCACCCTCTGTCTTGAGGTGGCAGTCGAAACTCAGCTATTATTCTTCATATATTGTCAGTTTTTACAGTTGAAGAAATGGATAGCTATGGTTCTTTCATACCTCCCTTCTGTGCATTCCTGTATTGCTTTCCAATTGTTCTTCCTCCTGCTTGCATCCCAATTCACCACTATCCTATCTTCCCCATTTTGTTTTTATTTCATGCATTGTTGTGCAATGGTATGTATCGCACACCAAAGGTAAAGCAAAAGTAGTTAAAAGTAATAGATAAAGCTATATTGCAACCCAGTATTTCTGGCCCCAAAAAGGATTGTATCACTGCATTAGCACCTGCTGCCAAAGAGTCAATTAAGTAGCAGATGTATTCCTCAGACTCAATACTAACTGTGAGACTTTAGCAATGTTGCTTGCATTTGCACAGTGCTTATCAATGCACAAACAGTTGTATTTCACATGCGTATACACTTTGCTAACCATTGTACAAACCCGTTGCTCCTTGCACTATGTAAATGTATATATTATGCTACGTTTCTGCTTACTGTCCACTTCTTTTGCATGACTGGAAAGTACATGTAGAAACATTGCAAACTGGTTGCCCTATCCAGCTGTATGTCATATATTAAAATGGGAGCACTACAGAATCCTGAAAGCCCAAAATCCTGAAGACGAAAATCCTGAGACCAAAATCTCGAAAGTTCAAAATACTGAAAACTCAAACTACTGAAAACACACAGGATACCAACACTTACTATATTCCAGCACAAGTACATATAGAAATATATTACCCTTCAACTATATGCAGGGGGGCAAGCCCCCCTGCTACTTAAATATATCAACTCTGAAATTGCACTTCACTAGACTAAGTGAAATCTTGGAGTTGTTATATTTAAGTAGCAGGGGGTGTGGGGATGCAGGGGGGCATGCCCCCTTGCTTACTCTTGGAGAAGAGTAATATGGTTTATCTTTAATTTATTTCTGTATGTACTTCTGCTGGAATAAAGTAAGCGTTGGTATCCTGTGTGTTTTGAGTATTTTGAGTTTTCAGTATTTTTAACTTTTGTCTTCAGGATTTTAAGAACCCAGCCACTGGGGATGCACAAGCCAGTGCATTTCTTTGTGCCAGTACCAAGATCGGATAAATGGGGAGGGTTGCATCAGGAAGGGCATCCGACGTAAAACTTCTGCCAAATTACTTATGTGGAAAACATTTCATATTTCCATACCGGATCGGTCGAGGCCTGGGTTAACAACGACCGCCACCAGTTCTGTTAGCCAACAGGGTGCTGGTGGAAATTGGGCTACTGTTGGCCGAAGGAGAAGAGGAGGGGGAAGGTATGCCCGATGGCAGGAAGAGAGCAGGAAGGGTAGGAGTGTAGTAGTGAGGATAGGAACTTTGAATGTTGGCAGTATGACTGGTATAGGGAGAGAGCTAGCTGATATGATGGAGAAAAGGAAGGTTGATATATTGTGCGTACAAGAGACCAGATGGAAGGGAAGTAAGGCCAGGTGTATAGGAAGTGGGTTCAAATTGTTTTATCATGGTATGGATGGCAGGAGAAATAGGGTAGGGGTTATCCTAAAGGAACAGTATGCCAAGAGTGTTTTGGAGGTGAAGAGAGTCTGACAGAGTGATGTTTATGAAGCTTGAAATTGATGGTGAAATGATGAATGTTGTTAGTGCATATGCTCCACAAGTTGGGTGTGCTATGGATGAGAAAGAAAAATTTTGGAGTGAGTTGGATGAAGTGGTGGTGAGTGTACCCAAGGGTGAGAGACTAGTGATTGGAGCGGACCTCAATGGGCATGTTGGTGAAGTGAGCAGAGGGGATGAGGAAGTGATGGGTAGGTATGATGTTAAGGAGAGGAATGCAGAAGGTCAGATGATTGTGGATTTTGTGAAAAGGATGGACATGGTTGTGGTGAATACGTATTTTAAGAAGAGGGAGGAGCATAGGGTGACGTACAAGAGTGGAGGAAGATGCACTCAGGCGGATTATATCCTATGTAGGAGGGTCAGTCTGAAGGAGACTGGAGACAGTAAAGTGGTGACAGGGGAAAGTGTAGTTAAGCAGCATAGATTGGTGGTCTGTAGGATGACGTTGGTCATCAAGAAGAGGAGGAGAAGTGTGAAAGCAGTGCCAAGGATTAAATGGTGGAAGTTAAAATAGGGTGATTGTGAGGTGGAGTTCAGGGAAGAGTTAAGACAGGCACTGGGAGGCAGTGAAGAGTTACTGAATAGCTGGGAAACTACAGCAGAGCTAGTAAGGGAGACTGCTAGAAAGGTTCTGACATCTGGACAGAGGAAGGAGGACAAGGAAACCTGTTTGGTGGAATGAGGAAGTACAGGAGAGTATACAGAGGAAGAGGCTGGCGAAGAAGAAGTGGGATTGCCAAAGAGATGAAGAAAGTAGACATGAGTATAAGGAGATGAGACGCATGACAAAGAGAGAGGTGGCGAAGGCTAAGGATAAAGCATATGGAGAGTTGTATGAGAGATTGGACACTAAAGAGGGAGAAAAGGACCTGTACAAATTGACTAGACAGAGGGACAGAGCTGGAAAAGATGTGCAGCAGGTAAGGGTGATAAAGGATTGTGAGGGAAATGTACTCACAAATGAGGAGAGTGTGTTGAGTAGATGGAAAGAGTACTTTGAAGGGCTGATGAATGAAGAGAATGAGAGAGAAAGAAGGTTGGATGATGGGGGATAGTGAATCAAGAAGTGAAACAGATTATCAAGGAGGAAGTAAGGTCAGCTATGAAGAGGATGAAGAATGGAAAGGCTGTTGGCCCAGATGACATACCAGTGGAGGCATGGAGGTACTTAGGTGAAATGGCAGTGGAATTTTTAACCAGATTGTTTAATGAAATTTTGGAAAGTCAGAGGATGCCTGAGGAGTGGAGAAAAAGTGTTTTGGTACCTATCTTTAAGAATAAGGGTGATGTATAGAGCTGCAGTAACTACAGAGGGATAAAATTGATCAGTCACAGCTTGAAGTTATGGGAAAGAGTAGTGGAAGCTAGGTTAAGAAGGGAGGTGATGATTAGTGATCAGCAGTATGGTTTCATGCCAGGAAAGAGCACTACAGATGCAATATTTGCTCTGAGAGTGTTGTTGGAGAAATACAGAGAAGGTCAGAAGGAGTTGCATTGTGTCTTTGTGGACTTAGAGAAAGTATATGACAGGGTGCCTAGAGAGGAGTTGTGGTATTGTATGAGGAAGTCGGGAGTGGCAGAGAAGTATGTAAGAGTTGTACAGGATATTTACGAGGATAGTGTGACATTGGTGAAGACTGCAGTGGGAGTGACAGATATGTTTAAGGTGGAGGTGGGATTACATCAAGGCTCAGCTCTGAGCCCTTTTTTATTTGCAGTAGTGATGGACAGGTTGACAGATGAGCTCAGACAGGAGGCCCCATGGACTATGATGTTTGCAGATGACATTGTGATATGTAGTGAGAGTAGGGACCAGGTTGAGGAGACCCTGGAGAGGTGGGGATATGCTTTAAAGAGGAGAGGAATGAAGGTCAGCAGGGCTAAAACAGAATATATGCGTGTAAATGTGAGGGAGGGTAGAGGAATGGTGAGGGTGCAGGGAGTAGAGTTGGTAAAGGTGGATGAGTTTAAGTGCTTGGGATCAACAGTTCAGAGTAATGGTGAGTGTGGAAGAGAGGTGAAGAAGAGAGTACAGGCAGGGTGGAATGGATGGAGAAGAGTGTCAGGAGTGATTTGTGACAGACAGGTACCAGTAAGAGTGAAAGGGAAGGTCTACAAGAGGGTAGTGAGACCAGCTATGTTATATGGCTTGGAGATGGTGGCATTGACGAAAAGGCAGGAGTCAGAGCTGGATGTGGCTGAGTTAAAGATGTTAAGATTTGCACTGGGTGTGACTAGGATGGACAGGATTAGGAATCAGTATATTAGAGGGTCAGCTCAGGTTGGACAGTTTGGAGACAAAGCAAGAGAGGTGAGATTGCATTGGTTTGGACATGTGCTGAGGAGGGATGCTGGATATATTGGGAAAATGATGCTAAGGATGGAGCTGCCAGGTTAGAGGAAAAGAGGAAGGCCTAAGATATGGTTTATGGATGTGGTGAGAGAGGAAATGCAGGTGGTTGGTGTGAAAGAGCATGATGCAGTGGACAGGAAGAAATGGAAACAGAAGATCCACTGTGGCGACCCCTAACGGGAACAGCCGAAAGAAGATGATGATGTCTTCAGGATTTTAAGCTTTCAGGATTCTGTCTTGCTCCCATTAAAATACATTCAAGTTTTGGCACCCCACCCAAGCACTACAACCTTAGGGTCTCAGTACTTTTCCACATATATATCAACCACACTCACTACAGAATATAATATCAAATGGTGTATGCTATGCAATGCACTTCAATCTGGTAACATGCAGTACTACAACTACTGACCCATATGCCGAAAAAGCCTTATCTGCATGGCTACTCCAGGAATCAGCATGGACCATATCCACAAGGACAGATGTGACCTTCAACACACTTGACCTTACCCTTTTTGGGTTTGGAAAGGGTAGATCTTGCTTATCAAACTTCGATCGACTTCTTATATACTGACCCCAAAAACGGAGATGAGGGATAACACGACATATCGCCTATGTTGAGTTGACCAAGGCCTTTTGACACTGCCCCCCCCCATTCATGTCTCATAGTGAAGAATTCCCCTCTGAGAATTAGGCCTTACAGTCCTAGATGGAAAGCCAACTGGCTCAACAAGAGAACACACATTTTCAAAGTTGGGGACTGCACCTCCACCACTATCCCACTCACCAGTGGAATACCACAAAGATCTGTGCTAGGCCCTCAACTGTTTGGAAATACTTCCTTGAAGCGTAGGCAACAGTAGATGGCCTGTGGTTTACAAAGTGTACAGATGATTGTTAACTGGACTCACTCATATAGAGTTCCCAAATGATAGTAACATATTACATAATGGACTGACAGAGACAAATAATTGGTGCTAAACTCACATACTGAAAGTTACAGTAAACAATACCTCATTGCCCCTTTTGGCAATGAAGTACCCCTGCTAATTATGATAAGCATAGCACCCCTGTCAGCTCAAACACAGTGTTGTGAGACTTGTGAACATGTGTTGATAGCAATCTTCACATTCATCATCATGTGCCCATAGTGGTGACACACACAATTTGCATTGCACACATCATACCTATGAACATCACATCCAAGACCAGGGTAGTAATATGTCTGCTGTACTCTACCCTTATCACATG
>NC_056751.1:526058276-526118276 GCF_019279795.1 Protopterus annectens | reverse complement strand
CACGTATCTCCCTGCACATCTTCCAGTGCTGTGTAACTGAAGTGTGCCACCTTTGTCACAGTGCACTGTCACACAGTTTATTGGTCATATGTAGGTATTCTTTCTGGGGAATATACATGACTGTCTGATAGTGTGCAACAATATGTTCATAGGTGTTTACTAGGCTAATGACAAGAAGGCACTTTTTATGCCTAGCCATGCATCCCAAATCTCTGACAAGTTCTGATACCCTTGATAAGTGTAAGCAGAGACTTGGGAGATGAAACATTTACAAGCAGGGGCCTAGGAGATGAACCATTTGTAGGTTGCCTGTGTCCATTAGAGACATAGGTGCCAATCCAGGGATGGATTTCCTGTTCCCAATCCAGTTGTCCAAGTTGCACTTGAATTTGGTTAGGGAAGAACTTTGCTTCACAAGGATGGAGAACCCGTTCCAGTGATGTGATAGTCTCTGGGATACAGACCTGTCTCTCCAGCAGGCCCTATTTATATCACAGGCAAGGTTTAAGCCTTTGGAATGGGTAGCGATTCTGGTGCTGTTTGTTTTGTGGAAATGCAGGAGTTCCATCAGAGTATGGTCTGATAATGCCATGTTTGCCAGGCATAGATCTCTCCTCAAAAGCCTGTAGGAGACAGAATACAGGGATAGAGCCTTGAGACATTCTGCATAGGACATTTTACTTATTCCCTGCATTCCTTTAGTGAGGAACTTCTGTGGATGTTTCAATTGTTGGATATGCCTGATTAGGTAAATACTAAAGGGTGCATTTTACTCAACGGCAGGACTGATGAATGCAGAATACAGTGGAACAATGACTTCCTTGGACCTAGATGGCATACCTTTGTTTATAAGTTGCACAACATAGAATAATTTCCTTGCTACTGTAAATGTATGATGGTCAAAGGCTATATTACTATCTATGTGTATCCATAACTACTGGGTTAACTCTAAGTGGTATGTTATCAATATGATAGCTACCAGAGGGGGGGGGGTGACTTTCCTACAGATACTCTTATGCATTTCTTATCACTTAGTTTTAGTCCAAAACTCTGGCACCAGTTGTTTGTCTGTGTCAGCCCTTCCTGGAGAACATTTGTATTAGTGTGGGATTCAATGACAGCTCCTAATTTGCAATCATATGCAAATGTAGTCAGCCAGAGACCACTGACATTGGCCTTGACTTCAGAGAAGTAAGTACTAAAAAGGAGTGGTCCAAGGACAGATCCCTGAATGATTCCAATTGTGACTGACCTCTTTGTAGCGGTGGACACCCCAATTCTAACTTCATGGGTACTGTCCATGAGGCAGCCGGCTATTCACTGGATGATATACAGGTTTGTACCTAACCTTTTGAGTTTGCCAACAGTGGCCAAGTGGGTTATTGTGTCAAATGTCTTGGCCATGTAAAGGTAGGCAATGTGAACCATTTTGCCCTCATCCATCACTTTGGTGACCTTCTCAAAGAAGTCCACCAGGTTAAGTAGGCATGTCCTGCCCTTGACAAAATCAAACTAGGTTGGGTCCAGTATCTGAACGTTTACTATATCACTGTTGATAATTTCCATAATAATTCACATATAAAACTAGTGTGACTTATGGGTCTGTAGTTTCCAGAGTCTGTAGATGGGGCACCTTTGTGCAGAGGGATGACTGTTGCTGTTCTCCATTCAAAGAAGATCAAGGGCCTCCTGCATTTTCCTTACATGGACCAACTAAAGTCCCTGTCACTACACCCCATATTGTATAGACTTCTAAGGGGTGACTTACGGCTGATCTACAGAACAATCCAAGACCAAAACCTAATGAACTTAATGACTATCCATAGATCAAATGGGTCTTGGGCTACCCATTACAGGGACTTAAATATGGCCTTTGACTTAAATAGGACATGCTGGAGGGACAGATTTATCTCCCAGTGACTGCCATGTCTTTGGAACAGGCTACTAATTCATGTACAATAGAGCATCTCTATCACACTGTTCAAGACGAATCTGGATGAGTGGATGGGGCACTGTAAATTCTTACCAGGGATACTGCCCACAACCCTCCTGGACATGGGTAGTCATCATTAAATGCAGTCTTGGGTACTGACTAGTACATTTATGGTATTACAATGGGTTGAAATGGCTAGGCTTAAAATGACCTCAGGGTCAATAGCCTAGTAATCTTCTATGATCCTATGAGGCACAAAGTTTGTTTGGAGGCTACAGTTAAATAGCAATCCCAGAGGGCATGACAGGTCATGTTTCATTCTATTTAGATAGCATCCTGGGATATTGTCTGGGCCCACGGATGCATTGTTCTTGACCACAGAGAGTTGTTACACGAGATTCATGTGTGCTACCTGTTCAGCTTATGCATACACACTGCATACATAGCTGTTTGACAGGGTTGCCTTCTATATCTCAACTGCCAAAAATCATGAAGATGACAATCTCAAGATGAGAATCCTGAAGCAGGAAACACAGAATGGCCAATGTTTAACCAGGACAAGTAAACACTTGCCCAACATGGGGAATTATACCCTTTCTCCATTGTAGTGCGGCCCCGGAATTGGTACATATAGTTATTGGGGGTGTGGGTGGAGTAGACCTATCCAGGTGGTGTTTAGATGGTGAGGTGAGTGTTGTGTTTGTTTTGGGGTAGTATTTACTTGCCCTGGTTAAACTTTGGTCATTCAGTGTTTCCTGGTTCAGGATTCTCATCTTGGGATTGTAGTCTTTGTGATTTTTGGCTTTTGAGATTTAGAAGTAGACCCATTTGACAACATTAATGGTATGTATATCATTCGTGACAGTGTAGATTGTGCTATAGATGCATGCCACCCACACAAGGCAAGTAGCCTGTATTGACCATACTGTCACATACAGGTATAGCAGTGTCCCTCCTAACACCTCCTGCACACATTACAGTACCAGGGCAATGTGTGTGGTTACCCTCATAGAGTGTGGATGTATCATAATAGTTGTCAAGTGTGTGTGTGTGTGTGTGTGTGTGTGTGTGTGTGTGTGTGTGTGTGTGTGTGTGCGTGTGTGTGTGTGTGTGTGTGTGTGTGTGTGCGTGTGTGTGTGTGTGTGCAGACTCATCTGTTATCACTCCTCATCACATAGGTTACATCAGAGGCAAGGGATTACAGGTGGTATTATTCTAATATTGACCATGATTGTGGTTGGTTCTCATAATGTTTGCCATGATTCTTTACCTGTGGCCACCTTGATGGAGACCTCTGCTCAGAGTGCACTCATATTCAGGTATATCATTTTTCCCAGCTTCACAATATGCACCCTACCCCCAATTGTATGTCAGATCCTAGAAAAAAGTCCTCTGCATTATTCATATAAGGATGCTTATCTCACACAGACATCCTCCCCATTGTTATGTCACCTTGTGTGACAGTCACAGACAGCATAATTTCACTGAACAGTGCCTACTGTACCATACAGATATGTGCTTGGTGTTGCTGTTACAGCCATCTTCCATTGATATGCTCTCCTCTGCCGTACATGCAGGTGTTTCACCTGTTGTCTTTCCCTGTGTTCATTCCTACAATTCATCTGTGTGTCCCTATTAATTACACACACTTCCCCTGAGTGATCATTTCACATGACAGTCCCATGTCCTGTTACAGATCATTAACACAACTTCAGTAAAGAATGCTAGGTATGGAATATCACAATACTCTGCATTGTAGGTACACTGTCTGGTACTGTGTTTGGACCATATACTTCATATTCATACCGCTCAACTGTCCAGATATTCCCAGGATGTCCAGATGTTTTCCTTAACAAATATGTGGCTTCCTGCCATATCACTGGAATGATCTCTGCACTGATGTGACTTAATATTACATACATTTTAGTGCATACCTCTCAACTGTCCTGATTTGTGCAGAATGTCCATTTTTTGCCTAATATTTGTGATCGTTTCCTCATAACACTTTTTTCCTGGCAAAGCATTGGCATGTCATTGCAGAGTGCAGTCTGAAACTGATGACTGACATTTGAGATTCAAACTTCATGCTCATCAGAAAGTTCTTGCTAATGTACAACCTATATATTCTATCAACTTGCTAAGTTTGTCACTGTAATATTAAAAAATCTGTCCCTATTTCTGACCTTTATCCCCTCGTTATTATGGCTTTGTCCACATTTGTCACTTTAAGAGGTTGTAAGTGTTACATTCTAACACATTTCTGTGACATCTATGCCAAGTATGTCCCTACTACGTGTTATTTATCCTCTCATTAACTCATTACAACTGAGTGACACCTCCAGGTGTTTCTACAGTTACATTCTACTGATGCCTCTAGGAGTAAAATATTGCTTGTTTGCATCAATAATTCCAAAGCCATGGTGCATACAGAGTATCAAAAGACTTTGTATTAAAGCTTACACAATGACAAACACAATTCTATTATCTCACCTCTGTCTAGTGAAGGTATTGGGATATTAATCGTTGTTCCTATAATATTTATTTATATTGTCATAAATGTCATGCTTTTCTAAATATCTAGATAATCAAGTAGCACAGACAGAACTGCTTAGCCTCATATGAAAGCTCTCAGGTGGATAACAAAATGCTGCTGACAGTATGCGTGCAACTTGAGTGGTTGCTGAGACATTTTAAGTTGTTTACAATTTGTACACACTTAATAGTTACTATGACTTAAACAAAAAAATTAATACCCAGAACCTAACAAATATTACCATTATAAAAATAGTTTATATTGAGGAGTTTGCCATTTATACTTTTTTAGCAACATTTATGGTTTCTGAGATAAGAACAGTTGTTTGAAATGTGACAACATAATGTAATTCTATCAAAAAGCTTAGGCTCCGCACAATGGCAGTTACTGTGCAAATTTCAAGAGCTCCATTGGAGGGAATGAGTTAAGTTGGTGTCTATGCAGATGTGTTGCACTAACACAATGACAGTTATTTGTAAAACCAATGGAGATCATTGTGGCAGTACGAGTAGATCCACACACAGTAGGTGATGTTCCTTACATGCAATTGATCTCCATGTTTGCTAACAAGGTTTCACTATATGTAAAGCCCAGGTGATCGTTGTGGCATTCCATGCAAATCTGCACACGTTAAATGCTCTCCTTTACATGGAATTGCTATACCTGTTCACTTATGAGGTTTTTCAGCCAGCAACACTGTTGTGAGCTGCAGAACGTAGCTCAGGTGCACCACACCTCATTAATAAGCATTGCATGCTGCCATGTGCCACGCACCATCGCACAAACACATACATTCTGTGTATGCTCTATGCGAAATCTACACAGAGTTTATTGAAACCCGGGATTATTTAAGAAAAGTAAGTAACATTTTTTCGTATATAATGTCATTGTATAATAGCAATAAACCATGGCTTGGTGTGGGTAATGCTGGATTTACCCATGGTTTGCTTTGTTTGGTCAAATCATACCAACTGTAGATAAATCCAGCATTACCAACACCTAGCCATGGGTTATTGCTATATTACTACAAACTATATTTTTAATACTCTCAGCACTGGGCATGTTAAATAAAGCAACCAAGGAATAAAGTTAACACTATATACATCGAAAGAATGCAGCCGCACTCAGCTATAATACAGCCTGTAATTTATTCCAACAAAACGGGCAAATACAAATGACAGTAGTAACGGATTTAGCGCTTTCTTCCACCTAAAACGTGGATTTCATTCTGGAGATTACTTTCAGTACAGGCTCCTTCATGATGGTTGGTGGCTGGATTCCATCAGGGATCAGCGGGTTGTGAATATATGTCTCTGGGAAGAAGCTGGCACTAAATTTATTTCCCAATATCTTGTCAATATCCATTGAATTTGAGTAGTTAGTACCATTATGAATAAGCTCTGAGCAGTGTGCAGTGTTATTTCTTATTTTCTGACATATCTAAAGAAGGATTTGTAGTTGTCTTTAGCTTCTATATCTAGTCTGAATTCATGGGATTTCTTTGTTTTTGCTATGCACTTTTTAGTTTTCTATTTAGCTGTTTGATGTTTCCCCTACTTTGGAGGTAATTTGTTTTGTTATATAGAGGTATAAGTTTCTTCTTTTTATTACATAGTTTCTTAATGCATGAGGACTACTGCCTAGGTTTGTTTATCAGCATTCTCATTTGCTTAGATCTAGTTGGGACTGCAAATTTAATACATATGTCCAGGAGAGAGAGTAGATTTTTTTTCTGCATAATTCTTTGTAGTGTCAACATAATTAGTAATGCCATTATACTTTAATTTATCAAAGAATTGTAAGAGGTTTGCACATTTGGAGTTCTTGAACTCTGTGATATTTGAAACCAATGCTTTTACGATTCTGATGAAGTGGAGTACCAGTTTGTGGACTGACTTAAATGGTGACAGGAATACCTTGGGGTGCTACATACATTCACTAAGTTTGTTAATACCAGTTCAAATATATACTGTTCTCTAGTACATTCTTTAACAATATGGCCCAAGGAGTTTTTGTTTGTAAAATCTAAGAATTTTTTGTGCACATCTTATGTTGGTGGTATAGGTCCCCCAGTTTATCATTTGGTAGTCAAAAGCACTTAGAATACCAGTGTTCCTCCCTCTTTTTTTAATTTCTCCAAATATTTTGCGTTCCTAATATCATGACAGGAATGGACACCATTCCTAAGTCAAAGTATGATTAAAGTTCATGAAATTAGTATTGTTTCAGTCTTTTATGTCAGCCAGAAGTGCTCTTTGTAGCATCCACAATGTGCCCAACAATGACTCCTGCAATTTGTGCAGCGTTACATATATTGGTAACATATCTAAATATGATTGTAGATTCTTTTTTATAAGATTCATTGCTCCTACTACTGTTGGGACTGTCTGGATCTCTTTCTTCCACATTGCTCTCATTTCTGCCTGCAAATCCTGATATTTTATGACTTTGTGTGTCTCTGTACACAAAATACCATAGTCACTGGGTGTGGCGATTTCAGTGACTTTTCACGGACTAGTATATCTAGTTTTCTAGCATCTATCTTTTGACCTGTTAGCAATGAATGATCCCATGTGATGTAACCTTCATCATTTTCTGTGATGCTTTGTGGCTCATGTTTCCAGTTATTTTCAACCAGTTCAGTACCATAATGTTTGCACAATCCCCAGTGCAACATTCTTTCCACATTATTATGCCTTTCAGTATACAGTCCTTTTGCCATTAGTATGTCACAACCAGCAATGAGGTGTGCGACTGTTTCCAATTTGGTTTTAGAAAACCTACATTTCTCTGTTTATCCCACATGTTTAATGGACTTTGTAAACCAACGTGCATTCAGCCCACTATCTTGGGCTGCCAATATTAACCTTTCATCTCTTGGTTTGAATTCACCCCTCCTTAACCATTCCTGAACAACATGTGGTTCTTCCAGAAGTTTTCTATACTTGCAACTATATTTATGCATGTTCCATATTTCCTACCTTCTCATCTGGTCCTTCACCTTGTATTCTTTCTTTTGTTTTTTGGCACATTCACTTGCTGCCTGATTTTTATATACTTCTGGTTTGATTTCCACTCCTGCTTGATGCCAATATGCTTCTACTAGATTATCAGAGAAGTCATCATAGATTTATTGTCCTTATGTTTCAAAACTTTCACTATGTTTGGGTCTTATGAAGTCAGCAGTTATGTGTGGAGTCCCACGATTGCAGATCTATACATGTAATCAGTTTCAAGGAGGCGCAACCCTCCTTCAGAATGTGGAAAATATAATCTTGGTATGCACTGATTTTTATAAATCATTTGGTGAGCATGAGGCATCCTTCTTGTTTTCCTATCTATTCTATCCAACACATTTTTTGGGCCAGTCAGTCACTCCAAAACTGTACGTTAGGACAGGAAGAGCAAATTGGTTTATAGCATGGATTTTGTTCCCAGATGTGAGTGCTGTTTTCAGGATTAATTTAAGTCTTCTGAAGTATTCCTTACTCATTTTTATTTGCACTTGTTCATGCTTTATTGTTGATCCTTCATCAGTTCCCAAATATTTATACACTCCCTCTTGCTCAAGTTCTTTTATATCGCAATCTTGTCCCAAACTGATGTTTTCCTGATGCTGCAATTTTCCTGCTTTAAAGGTTGCTTTTTGCACATTTATCAAGACCAAATGAAATTCTTCTATCATCTGAAAATGTTTTGATAACTTGTAGTTGTGCTTTCAGTTCCTTATCTGATGAGCTATACAGTTTTAAATCATCAACAGAGAGAAGATGACAAGTCTTTACACTTTGTTGTTTTCTAGGAGCCAAATTGCAGCCATGACCTAAGCTGGTAAGTAGACAGCTTAATGGATTAATGGCAAGGCAGAATAGCAGCAGTGACAGAAAGTCACCCTGGAATATCCACCTTTGAATTTTTATGCCTATGATAATAATTTGTCCTTTATCATGGCTTATTTGCAAAGTTGTCTACCACTGTTTCATGGTTATTGTAATGTAGTCAATCAGTGTAGGGTGTACATTATACATTTTTAAAGCACTCTTTTATCCATGAATGTAAGATACTATCAAATGCTTTTTTGTTGTCAATCCATACCGTACTTAGGTTCTTCCCCTTTTACAGTTCTCCACTATGACGTTATTTAACAACAAATGATCCTTTTTTCCATATGACTTTCTTTTATTGCCCTTTTGTTCTACTGCCATAATTTAGTTTTCTTCTAAATCACTATAAACTCTGTCAGCATCAATCCCCATGTATAGTTTATATGTCGTCGGAAGACAAGTTATTGGTCTATAATTTTTAGAGTAGCTTGCAGGTTCATTCTTAAGTAGGAACATTGTTTTTCCTGTTGTTAGCCAGGTTGATGTCTGTTCAGAGTGTGCATATAAATAGTTCTTACTCATGGCTAAATCTGCATGCAAAGATGTTAATACTTTTAATCAAAAGTTAGGTGCTGTATCTGGGCCTGGGGTTTTCCATTTAGAGGCTTTTCTTAAAGTTGTTTCAATCTCTCTCGCTGTTACTTCATCCCATTTCATATCCTGTACCTTTAAACTTCTTATTCTTTCTTTTACTTCTTCTATCCATTTAGCATCTTTGTTATGTTCCACAGGATATTCATAGATACTTCTCCAATATGTATCTATTTATTCTTTTTTTGGCAGCCTTTCAATTTCTTTTAACTTGTTTCTCAATTGTATAAAACTTTTTTTGGGTCATCAATACATTGCTTATTTTGTACTTTTCCTTTATATTCATCTGCATATCTCCTAAGCTTTTACACCTGTGTTGAGATTTTTAGCTTATTTATGATAGTGCATGACAGATCCTGGTCTGTTCTACTACTGTGCATTGCTTTTATGAAGTCTATCTTTCTAATTAATTTTCTTGATCTGTTCCCTCGTCTGTACTCTTCTAACAGTGGCACTTCTTGTCTTAATTGCTTTATACTTTTCTCTATTCAATACTTCCATGATGATATTTGGTTTCTCCCTTTCCTTTTCCTCACTACCCTGTGTTCTTGTCATAGAATTTTATCAGTTATTAATTTAGCTGCACAGTAATATATCCTGTTCACTTCTGTTATATCACATGGGTCTCTAGGGATAGTCCTAATTACTATGTTCATTTGTTTTATCAGACGTCTGACTTTTTGGGTTTTATTGACTTTCTGCAGTCTATTTCTTTCATTGATCTTAGTATGCCTATCTATGTCTAGTAAATCAAGCAACTCTTCTCTTACCTCATTTTCTTCTAAACTGAGGGGACATTTTTTGTTTTCCATTGCCTGCAGGCATTCTATATAAAGTTATTTAGCATCTTCCTGTGACACATTCTCTTCAATTTCATCCTGTGCCATCCATTGCTCTGTCATGTTGGAACTCACTGGTCTGTCATTCCTCAACATTGACTGCATCATAGTTTTTACAGCTTCCTGTTCCTTCCCTTGCTGTCTAGCTTCAAGTGAATGTTTATACTGGTTTCCTGTGGAAGGCTCCAAAATATCTTCATATGGCCCCTGACCAATTGCTTCCTGTTCTACTGGTTTCCCTTTAATTTGGATATCAGTTGCTCTATCCTGTTATGGTGCTTTCTGAATTAGATTTTCTACACTGAATCCTTCACTTTGTAGGTACTCCATTACCTCAGTTTCTATAGTTCCCTCAGTTAATCATTTGGTAGTCAAAAGCACTTAGGATACAAGTGTTCCTCCCTATGAGGTGTTCATCAAGAATATGTAGAAATGTGTGAATTTCTGGAGTTATAGAGAGGCTCCGTAGCATGTTATAAACCAATAGCAGATTTTATTTAGCAAGTTTTGAAACTCATTATGCTCTGCTTGAGGGTTTATATGCATCTATCTTGAGGTAGTGTGGTCACTAACAAATATGAATACACCACCACAATTCCCTTCAGTTCAAATCAAGTGGTATGCACAAAACAGAAGTATTAAGAGAGTGCACTCTGGATACTTAAACCAAGTTTCTGTCACAGCTCATACAAGGATTTGCTCCAAATGCAGAAGGCCTTCCAGGTCTGGCAGTTTGTTGTCTAGACTTCTACCACTAAGCAGAGCAACTTTGATAAGGTCCAGTTGTTGATTTGTTTCAGACGTTAAGCTGGGAAGTTTATCAACTGAAACCTCCCCAAAGAAGCCATAATGGGAGGGGGGTTTGTAACATCTTTCACCTGTATACAAATGCCATAGAATGAAAGTGCAAACCATCCCTGGCAAAGCAAGCTCAGCTGTAAAGTATCTCATCCCATGCTGACATATATTTGATCATCTTAGAATGACAACTGATATTAGCCAAGAGTTAAAGCCAACATTTTGTTTTTTATACCTTGGCATCAGTTGTGGTGGTAGAAGGATTCCACTCAATACTAGGGTGTTTGTGACATACATGGATAGCTCTGTAATGTCTCTCTCTTTATCTATCATGCTTCTTCACACCAGGACACTTAACACAACATGAGCCACCACCATGTTGTACTCATTCTTGCCTGGTTAATGAGTCCTCAGGACCATTGTAGTATCTGCAAACTTGTCTCCTGAGTGACAGCTCACTCTCACCCTGCTTTTGTCCAGCTTTGCAAAGGACACATTTCTGCACTAAATATGGAGCCACCAATCACTAGTATATTCCAATTTGTGTTTGAAGATTGGTTTGGTGTAATTGGTCTGGAATGTACTATTTCCTGGTGACTGTCAGTTGTCTTGTCTCTGACTGTTGTTGCAGTGCTTTATTGATACTGTGCCTTGCATCTACTAGTCTGTTGTGGTTTGGGAAAGGAATTTTAGTGCCTCAGCTTATGATAATTTAGTGCGGGTATGTATGGAGTGTGGTGTACATCAGTGATATTCACAGGATGGGTTTGTGTTTGTGAGAGTGTGCCATAGAATTTTACTATGTACTTGTATCTGTCACAAATGAAATAGAAGTTATGTAACAGATCATTCTCTGTGAGCATCAGACAATTTTTACATTGAGTATATCAAGTGTTGCAAGGCTGGCAATAGGAGACAGACTACTTGACAGACCTTCCATTTTGTCAAAACATGTGAGGTGTGTCAGCGAAGAAAAAGCAAATCTAATAGTTCTTTGGTTCCTAGTTAGGTATTAGTTCTAGAAAAATGGTAAACATAGATAATTAAAGTTTGAACCCTAAGTTAACTGCATATAGTCCATATTCTCATCTACCTTAGCAATAAGGTAATTTTGATGGTAGAATAGAAGATACAGCATTGTATTATCTTACACTAGACAAAAGTAAATGGCTACCTGTTAGTGACAGAGGCACACTCTTTCTCAATGCTCCCACCTTTAAACTCTTCCACAAAAAATACTATACTCCCCTTCTAAATAAACTTTCAAGGACCCCCTCCTATTTCCTCTTTAATTCCTACTATCCAGGCCACTCTTTATTCTCACTACCTGGGAAAGATTATTTTCCAAACAAGCCCCTGCCTGCTGAAATTCTGTGGCTGATGTTGTCAAACAATCTGATAGTATCACACCTTTCTTAAAGTCTCCCCATTCCAATTTGTTTATACAAAACAAATGTAACTGCTTCAGGGATACAGGGTAAACAATTACTACACTTCTGTTTTTCCATTCAGCTAATCTTAGATTCTGTACCCACCTAGAAGTATAACGGGGATCAAGGGAGGATTTTTTTCCCTGTGAATATGTACAACTGCATTATACAACTCAGTCTCTTCACATGATGGTAATTTCTGCAGTTTTGAACTATGTGTTTTTTAAACATTTTATCTATACATTTGAATTATTGTTATATGTAGCTTTGAAATCGGCAATGCATTAGTAAATGCTTAACATATGTTTAGTTTTGAACTTTATACTTTGTATATGCCTGCTTGGCCTTGGTCATGGATGAAAAAGATCCTTGAACTAGACCACTTACCCGTTTAACAAAATTTGAATAAATAAATAAAAATGCAAATAGAATGATTATTCCTCTGTGTTTCTCTTTGATTCCTTGTTTCTCCTTCCCTATATTCCTGTCTAGCTTATTTTTCCCAATTATATAATGAACAGGGTTGGCCCTTTGTTGTATACACCTACAGAGGTCTGTCTGGTGATCATTATGCTCCTCTTCTGCCAGATGACCGAGACATGTATTTATGAGGCTCTACATTCTGACTGTGAGCATAAGCTGAGTTGGCATGTCAACCAACCTTTGTTGTATTTATAAGTCGTATACCCTACTGTAGCACTGGTTCAGCGATGCAATAGCTCAGTGATGCTGGGTCTCTCTTTCACTATGTGGTCCTTTGCTTGGAATGCCTGTAGTATTTAATGCCTTATTCTTCTACGAATAGCCTTGTGGCTTCTTGCTGGGTGACCTCTTTCAAAATTAATGCTTTAGACTTCTGTAGCATATAACTATGAATCCCAGCCTATATTTATTGTTGCTTAAGGAAAAAAAGAGCTACGATATTCCAAGAGAACAAAGGATAGTATGCCAGTACCTTTTTTCTGACATTTCACTAAATATTTTTCATCAACCAATACAGTGTTTAGCATCCGATTATAAAAAAATTGCTGATTAAGTGCAAAACTATTGTACCAGGAAGCACTATTCAAATATTCCAGTTTGTGAAATGTGTTGCAATTTGTTGCAATAAAGTTTTGAGTGCAGATACACTGCGTGATAAAAAAGTCCAGATATACCTTATAATATTAAAAAAGCCTAAGTAACCATCTATCGCATATATTATTTTGCAAAAGCAACGTACTTACATGAGTCATGTTTTTGTAGACAGAATATCAGCCCGCTTTGCATGTATACTATTCAACACACAGCTGCTGGCATTATTTATTTCCTATTATATTTGCCTTTCCCTGATCACCAATATTATCCATGGCAATTCAAAACTGTTATACAAAATCAGACACTTGGTATGGTTACTGGGGGGGGAGTCTAGGCTCATGTTTTAGTGAAGCATGCAACAGTTCAGTACAGTGTCTACTAAGAAGTGATCTCTAGGTGTTTTCTGCCCTTATGATACTGCTGTGTCCTGATGCAAAACATATATCAATGTCTCAAATCTTTTTAGACATACTGACTGCCCTAATGGCTAGCTTCAGCAAGATGAAGACACCCAGGAAAAAGGAAAACTATCTCCTGAAGACAACATAATCGCTCACTCAATTAAGCTTGTCTAAAGTAATTTTGCTTCTATCCTTGACACGAGGTCTATAAGAAACATTGAAGTAACACTTTCAAAAATGAACATGCATCCATGAGAAGCAATGTTCAACTCAGTTATTATTTAAAATATCATTGCAGTAAAAAATATTACGTTTGCAAAACGGTTACTTGTAGTTTAAATGAGGCTATTATAATATCAGTAAAATACCCTTTTGGCATAATTCCTGTAAGAACAGGATCTGTCCTTCCAGTAACTATCAGCATATTTCTTCTAATTAAAAATGAGCTGTTTATCTAGCTACGTGATCTTACGTATCTGTCATCACAAAACTGAAATGAAATTATAGGAGCTTCTACTTTGTTGTTATCAGAATGCAATTCCCTGGTTTCACTGCAACTTGTCACTTAGCAGCTAATAGAAATTTAAGAATCCTAAGATTTATATTTACAAGTAATGCGTCATGTTGTAATTCAAATTTAACAGGTGCAATGTCTTTTTGATAAATAGGTTGCATAGAAATACTAAAAGCCTCAGAGGCATATATTTACAGAATAGGAAACATGGGAATTACTAGTACATTTTTTAACATCCCAGTATTAAAGTAACTTCATCATTTTAGAAAGGTAATGCTTTATAATAATCATGTAATCTTAATATATATGCTAAACATATACCGTAGCAGAAAAATGATGTTATGTAATTACAAAGTTGCATAACACAGAAAATGTATAGTAATTTATATACTCTAAGATACTGTCAAAACCCTCTAAGGAGTCCTGCAGTTGAAAAACTTGAGCTCACTGAATGTACTACCAATCATACATGTTTGTGTCTGTCAGATATGAACATAAAGGTTACAAGGTTAATTCTGTGACAAAGGTCTGAAACATACTACTGGGATTAAGAAATACATCAGGCTCATTTGACTAAGAGTCTATGTGATAAATTTGGTTTCTGAATACAATACTATGTTTTTGTTACAAAGAACCATCAGGTACTCTTTGATATTCCACAATAAATGCTGAAAATATCGTTAAGTACTTAAAATCCATATTTTCAAGTCTCCCTGTGGCTCTTCTTAAGGATACTATGAGATTTTCAGCATATACATAGTAGAACAAATGCAAATAACACATTTTGTAATGCTAGAGTGTTAGCTGACTTCTCGAAACTATTTCTGATTTGGTACTGGCCAATTTCCATGCAAATTAGTTCAAAATGTCACTGTCAGATGACTTTTGCAAAATATTACAATGTTTTCACGTACATTTTAATTTATTTGCTGTTTACAGCATGTATGACTAGGCTTATCTTGTTAAATACTTTAAACACGCAATCAAGTCAGTGATTTCTCTCTTTTAAAGGTTTTCTCTTAGTCAGTCCAAGTGATGAATAATACATTAATCATTAATGTATTTATTATTAATGCACAGTTTGATATTGGTATGTTGCACAGGCAAGCAAACAGAAACTTTATAAGCGATAAATTTCAAATGCGTCATTTATGCCTTAGTTTAATGCAAAACTCTTGATATTTATCACACGGCTTTGCAAACTGCAAATACTCTATCAATGAGCTCTGGTCTCTGTGAGATGTTTAATCAGAATAACTTTCTAGCTTTCTTGAAGGAATGCATACCACATGGCATGCAATTCCTTGAAGCTAGTATTAGCATACTTAAAGATAAATACCACATATAATGCATTTCACATTTTTCTTCTTGTATGAACACACACACACACACACACACACACACACACACACACACACACACACATATCCACATATGTAAGATCATGTGTACCAGCAGAGTTTCACTGTGTGTGTGTTTTTTCTCTTTTCATTGTAGCTGTATGACACTGGAGTTAGTATACTTAAGTAAAGAGGTTGATGTTTGTTCACATGGGGTACAGGGGGACTTGTACCCCCTACAAAAACAAAGTTTTGAAAGAGTATTTGCTGTATGCGACATTTTCTATGAAATATTAGTCCGTGAAATGTGTTTTTGATGAACTATGTATTCAATGGATTTTGTTCAATGATTTGTTTTTTCACAAAAATGCATTCTTTCTCTCTCTCTCTGTATGTATCTATCTATAAATATGTATATATATATATATATATATATATATATATATATATATATATATATACATATATATATATATATATATATATATATATATATATATATATATATATACATACGTCCACTTCTTAAAGTCGAAATACAGAAATCTCAAATTTCAGTATTTCGAGTCAAGAATGTCGAAAGTCCAAAAAATGAAAACACAATACCTAAACTCACAATAATGAAAAAACAAAAAAAAAAATCCAAACCTCCCTCTACATAACACTACCTTACATTTCCTCCTACATAACACTACCTTATATTTAAGCAGGGGGAAGCCCTCCTGTGCCCCACATGTGGGGTGCTGTGCCCCCCAAACATCAGCTACTTATATATATACCAACTCTGAGGTTGCACTAACATGAATAACATACACACACTACAAATGTACAAAATCACCACTTTCAATATTTACACACACACACACACACACACACACACACACACACACACACACACACACACACACACACACACACACAAACCTGCCTACCCCAACCAACTCCTAAAATTTACCCACAAACTAAATCAAACCAAAATCTTATCCAAAACTCTAATATACAAAGTTACCTGGATCTCCATTAATAAACACAAATCAGCTGACAGGAATAGAACCCAGAAACAATGAAGCATTAAAGGGACAGCACACTACATAATACACAACACACAACAACTACAAAAAACTAAGATTCAAGAAAATGTTATAGTTTTTAATTTTATAATTTTTAGTAAGGTCATGTGATGTTATGTCAGGTGATGTTTTTTAAGATATTTAAACATGAATTTTGCTGTTTACTTCAGTCTGAAGAAGTCTTTGTAAAGGAGTTAGAAGACGAAAGCACTTACTGAAGCTTTTATTTTGTTCTTGTTGCATTAAACCATTTGTTTATTCATCTGGGAGCCTGTGGATATATTTTTGCTGATTTTGACTGTTTGTGCTACTTGGCTGCTATTTGTGAAGATTTATCTAGTTGTTGCAGTTGGTTCCCTATGGATAACTTTGGTAATTTTGGCTCTAACTTTACTGTGGTAACAACAGGATGTGTATTGAATGACACACCGATGGGCTCGTTTATAACCAGTAATGAAGGAACTTCCAATAAGTTAAGTATCAGCTTATTGTCAAGTGATGAAGTATTAAAGAACTGTTTGGCATTTCCTGATAATCCTTTTAACAACAAAAATATGAATGAACAAGAAGGATATAATGAACGCTGTGTGAACCATAATGAGATGTTTTCAAAGCTAGAGAAAAACCTAATACAGTTAAAGCACCTGCAGTGGGACGATATTTACTTTGAAAACAATTTAAAAGTTCAGAGAATCCTGAAGGGACTCAGAATTTTAAAATTGCCAGCAGGTGAAAATCTACCAAAAGAGTTGGTAGATAAATGGTTACAAATAAACCAGACAGCAGGTGTTTAATATATGGAATTGCTACACAGTTATAATAGCACTAAGATGAAAGAACTAACTGAAAATGTCCGGGCAATTTTCAATATGTTAAAAAAAAATACCTCTGATGTGAACTTTAACAACAAAATGCACTTTATCCATGAAAATCTGGATAAATTGAACAAAACACTTAGTAGCAGAAAAATAAAAAAAGTATGAGAGGGATCATATTGAATATGCAGGGGGAGTGGCCTCTGCATATGGTTTACAGCTACAAGGAAATGTGCGGCCAGAGGAAATGATGCAAGACACCAATGTTAGGGCTGAAGAGTCAAGCATGGTGAGGTGCTCTGAACGATTGCAAACTAAAAAATCTAATAAACCAGGAGAAAACGAAAATAATGCTGGAACTACAAATATGAGTGGGTCGCAGACACAGTTGAGTTCACAAGGAGGAAATACAGTAATTATTAATGAAAATGGAGGACAGGAGAAAGTGGTGGTGAGCACATCTAAACAACTGACTTATTCTAACAAAAATCAAGTTGTGGAAGTTTACCAAAGGGTGAATGGTGAAAATAGATCATGGGCCCAAGTGACTGCAAGTAATGCAAATGGAAATACAAATGCCAATAATTATAAGAAGCCAAAAAAAAACAACTTTGTGAAGAAAGGGCCGAAATGGAAGAACTGGAACCAAAGGAATGCATACCAGAGAACATAGGTACTGAAAACGTTATTATTATTAATTTGTCTAGCTATACATTAAATAATTAAGAATGTAAGGTGCTGAGTAGAGGCTGGAATTTTGCACCAGCCCAAAGAGCTGACAAATTAAGAACTATCAATGATCTCAGAGACTATGTGAGGTTTTTAAATGCTGATATATTGTTTAATAGAAATGACAATGGTGAAAGTAATGCTGTCTGTTACAGACCTAGTAGTTTTAATCCACCTTTGCATAAGGATTTAAAAATGTCCTTAAATATTTGTGAAATGCACATTATTGAAATTTTAGATAGAAAAGCTGAATTTAAATTTTATAATTTAACTAGACATGAAAAAGTAGTGTTTGATAATATGATGAACAACAATGACATTTTATTTTTTAAAGCTGACAAAGGAAGATCACTTGTATTAGATAGAAATGTATATGAAGCTAAGATGAAATTGCTGTTAACAGATGATAAGTATTACAAAAAGATAACCATGCAAGATGTGAAAAGAGGGTTTAGATTTATTGAGTCATGTATAGAAGAATGGTATAATGCTGGTAGAATAGATGAAAAAAATAAGGAAGAGTCTAGCAAATACCAAACCTAAAATAAGTAAAATGTATGGAATACCCAAAGTTCATAAGGACCTGAAAGAACCCCCACTTAGGCCAATAGTGACTAGTAAGAACAGTAAAACAGAAGGTATGTCTGTATTTGTATATAAGTTCTTGCAAAAAATTATCCTACATACTTCTATGTATATTAGAGACAGTTTCAATTTGCTAGAAAAAATTGAGAAAATAGCAGTAAATGAAAATGATTTGCTTGTAACACTTGATATTAAATCATTGTACACTACAATACTGAATGATGAAGGAATGGAAATTATAAAGATGGAATTATTGCATTCTCAAACGTATTCAACAAACATGGTTGGATTATTAATGGAAATGATAGATATTGTATTGAACTATAACTACATCTCATTCTATGATAAGATTTATGTACAAGTTAATGGTGTAGCTGTGGGGGCAGCTTTGGTCCCCAGTTATGCAAATTTATTTATGCATGGATGGGAAACCATTCATGTGTTACAAAGCAAATATAAAAATAGCATGAAAATGTTTTTTAGCTTTATTGATGATGTACTATTAATATGGAGAGGTACGTGTGAGGAACTAGAAGAATTCTTGGTATATATAAACAGTGTGTGCAAATACTTAAAATTTACTCATCATATTAGTGATAAAGAAATCACTTTTTTGAATTTGTTTTTGTATAAAAAGAATAACAAATTAGTATCTAGAATTTATAAAAAGGAAGTGTAGAACAATATGTATCTGCACTTCTCTAGTATGCATCCTAAAAACACTAACCTAAACATAATAAAAGGGCAACTGTCTAGAATAAGTGGGCTTACAAACAGTGAAGATGAGTTTTTAGAAGAAGATAGTTCCTTTTGTAATAGAGTTAGAAAACGAGGATACTCAGAATATGAACTAAATAAATTATTAGAAGAAAGAATAGAGATGAGGGGAAAAATACTGGATAGAAAAGAAAAAAGCCCTTATAAAAAAAAAACTTCCATGGCCATGCAAAACAGCATAGATTTATTATCTATAAAAAATGTGATAAGAAAAAAAAACGGGACTACTAAGAATAAATAATGATGTGTTTAGAAAAGTAGGTGATAATCCTCTATTTGTACAAAGAAAAGGAAAAAACTTTAAAAATTATTTTCAGGGGAAAACTGAATAAGCCAAATGAAAGAAGTAACAGAAAATGTGGGATGATTAAATGTTATAATTGTAATATGTGCACTTACATTTTTACGGAAGGAGATTAAATAGAAATAGGGGGTATAAAAGTTAAAATTCCAGGACAATTTAGTTGGAAGTCTAAAAATGTTGTTTACTTATGTTTCTGTAGTCAATGCAAATCCTATTATGTTGGAAGGACCACTCGAGAATTAACTAGAAGGATATATGAGTATAAATATGCCATTCAGTCCAGTGATAAGAGGAATGCATTATGTAAACACTATAAATAAATAAATGTAAGGTTGACTTTAAATTTATAGTACTTGATACAGTATCCATTGAAGCAAATATTATTAATATTGAAGAAGAACTAGGGTGGTTAGAATACTGATGGCAAGTAAGACTAAATGCCTGCTTTCAACCAGGACTAAACAGTAGAGAATAATTTATCAACTATCTGAAAAGGAAAGGGTTAAAGCACTAGGAACAAGTGTTTTTAGTAAGGTCATGTGATGTTATGTCAGGTGATGGTTTTTAAGATATTTAAACATGAATTTTGCTGTTTACTTCAGTCTGAAGAAATCTTTGTAAAGGAGTTAGAAGATGAAAGCACTTACTGAAGCTTTTATTTTGTTCTTGTTGCATTAAACCATTTGTTTATTCATCTGGGAGCCTGTGAATATATTTTTGTTGAAAGAGTAAAAATAAGAAGATGAAAATTTAAAAGTATTTCCCCTAGACTTGAAAAGAAGGAAGAGCAACATATGTAGAGTACTTTCAGTAAACGTGAACAGCATTTTTAGCACTGTATGAACGATAGGGATATTGGAATGTTGTGCTAAATGTGATGTTGATGTTACTCTGTTAGAAGATGTAAGATTCCTGACAATTGAAGAAAGACTGCATACAGAAAAAAATGTAGTGCGGAACTATAATATGGAACTTAGGAAGTGAAAGCTTTTCCAGAGTGGCTGTATTGTATAAAAACAGTAAAAATACTAAATTTAACATTGGCAAGTATGGGAAGGCTAACTGTTGTGGATGTGAGGTGGACAGAACATGTTTACAGAATTATAGCATTATATGTATATATGACTAGCAAGGAAAGAGAGTGTATATTTCATCAGATACTATGCTACATAGTGGTTAACATAAAATTATAATTGCAGGGGACTTTAATTGTGATTTAAGAGGATGACAAAAAGAAAGAGAAAAATGTAAAAACATACAGAAAGTGATAAATATAAATTAGCTGTGTGGAACAAAAGTCAGTGGAGTTATAGAAGGGGCAATTCAATCTGAAATTGTTTATTTTGTATTATTGGAAGATTTGAGGGTAACAGATGGTGATGTAGTTGTGACCAATTTTTCAATCCATTTAGCATTATGGAAGGAGGTGATGGCAGAAAGAGAGTATATTAAAATAGGAAAGGGAAAAGAAAGAATAAATGAGAAATTATGGGATGAAATTCAGAAGTAGGAAGTATTGTAACTATGAAAGGATCGTATAACCATGAAAGACATATATAAAACATGGTCTGAATGGTGGATTGAACTTAAAAAGGACTGTAAAATGTGTGTATGTTTTTTTCCATTGGAAAGGTGATGTAAGAAAGGAAGAGAAAGTAAAGTATGTAAAAATTATGGAAATTTAGAGAATAATACCAAGACAATATTATGATATAGAATACAAACTATATAAAAGAATTCTGAGAAAAAATAAGACATTACTTTTAGGTAGAGATGTTATATATAAGGTAGATGAGAGGAGGTATCTGTATATCTGGGTGAAATAGTAAAGAGGTATATTAGTTTAATGAGAAAAATTAAAAATGCAAAAAGGAGAGATAAAGAGAACACATGAACAATGAATTCACCCCTTCAAATCTTCTTGTTCACTACTTTAAGGATGCATTGTTTAATAAACACACCATTACTAAACTCCATGAATGATTGCACAAACTACTGAGGAGAGAAAGAAGACAGCTAAAGCTGAAGTGTTAGTGGAAAACAGCTCAGAAAGACCCAGAAGTGGGTATAGTGAAATGACCAGAGGAACCCAGGATTATCAATAGGCAATTATACTGATGATAATTGCACAAGAGGGCTTGGTAGTGATTCTGTTGTTAAAGAGTTCTTGTTAAATTTGACTCAAGCATTGGATGAGATTGGATGGATTAGGATGCTAGGGCTGTTAAGAGCAATGGAGTTTGAGCTGGAGCAGGAAGGTGGTAGCCAGGTGCAGCTGACAGGATAATAAAGTATAGGTGGAGGGGTGTTTGGCCAAAAGGGAAAGTCATTTTTTTCCCTAGCTGCCATTTAGTTAAAATTCACTTAGGGATTAAGACCTAGGTCAGCCTTCCATTCACCTCAGTCTCTTCAGTAGCCGCCCATCTCTTGCATACTTTCATTTGTCTTACGAGATCCATCTGTTCCTCCACCTACTGATGACCGGACACCTCCTGGCAGAAAGCTTCTGCTTGTGCTGCAATGGTCTGCCTTCTCTTCCTTAGCTGAGCAACTGATGACATTTTGAAAGGGAAACCAACAACCTCATCAGCAATAAACTAACTCCTTTTTTCCTTTATTACCATTTGATCATTTTACCTCCCTTACCAGCTTTTCCTTGGCTAATTCCACTCAGGACGTTTTTTCTGTGCACTCTCCCCCTCCCCAGTTATCCCTCCACTGCTTCCTTTTAGGGTTTATTTGTTACTTATTTTCCTTTCTGCCTTCTTTTGTTGTCTATACCTTGATATCCACATACATGCATGACAGTAAAAAAAAAAAAAAAAAACTTCCCCTATTGGCACCATTCATCCCCCCATATCAACCCTTCTACTTGTTTTTTTTTTTTTGCCACCTTCTTACTTTCTCCAATCTTACGATATCCTTCTACCCATTCTTTGACTCGGCCCATTTTATATTAGCATAGCTATGAGACCATTCTGAAGCCTTCCTTTCCAAAAGGGTGTCAAACATAATCCCTATAATTGGACTTCATCCTGCATTAGGAGCCACTACCTTGCAGTCATATCCATACCTCTCAATTTTTTTTTTTTTATAAAAAGTTTTGACAAAGCCAAAAATAATGGGGTGAGCAATGCACAAATGAAGGACAATTTAGCTGTTTCCTAATTCACATAAAATCTAAGAGAAGAATGGGTTCTGCATCAATAAGTATTTCTTAGCTAATAAGCAGTATGAAATTTAATGTCTGGCATTATTAAGTATCTTTAATTTACAGTGATTAACAAGAAAACATTTTTACAGGGAGCAGGTAAAATACGAGGCAAAATCAATGATGTTCTGCAACCTGAGGAACAATTGTGAGGTACAGCTATAACATCTTCTCAAGCTCACTTGTCATATCTCTTTTCAGAGCTCAATGCTCCCACTTCCATGCTCTTTCCATCAATTTTTTTAAACCACACCATTCAGTAAGCAAACACATCCTTCTTGCCTGAGCTCCACCTCCTTCGCCAATGGCTCAATCCACCCATCTCCCAGGAAGTCAAATGCTCCTTTCTCAGCTGTTACATTGAGCAGTTTACTGATGCCCAGCCTAGTTCAGTCCAGCAACCCTACTGAGCCATATGGTGCACTAAAGATGCCTCTAGTGGTCTTCCCCATGCATTGCACATTGAAATAGACCAACCACAATAATACTGCCACACATCAGAACTCCTGCATGTAAAACACATCTCCACAAGTCATAAATTACAGTTTAACTCCTGATTACATTATAACCCAGGCTACAGTCACTGTCGTTACACTATAGCGACATATCTATTTTGAAACTTTGTACTAACCCATCCAAGGGAGAAGAAGTGAGGACTATTCTGAGCTTGTGATGGTTGTGGACTGGGCTACAGACATCTGTGGGGAGTTAGTCTGACTTATTTACAAGGGGAACTTTGTGCCCTCCATTGTTGTCTGTTCTCTTTTTGTTATTATAGCACCTAAATCAACTATCTGTTGTCTTCCCTCCTGTTGCAACATTGCACTTCCTGCATAACCTCCTCAAATTCCCATCCCAGTCTCAATCTAATCCACTATAACTTAACCTTCACAGCCATCACTAACTGTGTACAAACCTGCACTTGTCTTCTAAAAGAAGCACTACTTACATGCAACCACAAATTATTAAGGATATATCACTCACCACAACTATCAGCCTGGTAAAGTCTCATGCTGACAAAGTGCTTTGCAAGTAAAATACCAATGCCAAAGGGAGCAAGCCCCCTCCAACCATTACCTTAAATACTTTACCACCCACCCAACCAGCATTTAAACCTACTCCCTTATCTTCAGCCCAGTGTCTTTTCAGGGTTATACTCTTAACTTCCTTTCACTAGGGGTGGTTCCCAGACAATATTGTCTACCCTAATAAAAGGACAAACCCTTATTAACTCATCATAATATGTACCATGTACTTCACTGGCATATATTTGTGTCTGTTTGATTGAATCTTATCCCAGAAACACATGCCATTACTGTGGTTGCGCCAGTCAGAGCCTCTTAAAATTCGCTCTCACGTAAATGTATGCTTATTGAATTATATAAAGGAAAATGCTTTAATCCACTGTAAAAACATACAGATCACATATGTGAGCCTAAGCAATGCCAACAATAAATAAATAAATAGATAATATTAATAATTTCCTAGTCATGTGTACTGTCTCATTGTTACATTGATGTTGTACAGTGCCAAAGCCTTCCTTGATATGAGTCATAAGTCTACCTTTGCATGATTCAGACCTTTTACCATGCCATACTCTCTCTAATGGTATTATATGTCAAATTCACATCTAGACATTACAAATCCAGTGCAGTAAGCTTCCCATGGGACCTGATAAACTCCAGTCTGAAGATTCTATTTTTTTTATTTTACCTTTTTGTTGACTGAGTAAGCATATTGTATATAAGTGTCTATTTTCAAGGGAAACCTGGGAGCAATATCTGGTTAAGTGACTTGCTCAGAGTCACACAGTAGAAAAATGAAGGGAAACAAAACAAGCCATTTACCCTGGGCTTAGGAAGAAGCTCATTAAGAGCTCAGAGTTTTAGTAATGTGCCTTGACTGCTTTGTACAAAGTTTTTCACCAACAATATTTCCTAAGCACTTAGTAGTGTCCCAGTACATCAAATGCAATGGCATACATGTGTTTAGTGTACCTTTACTTCTCGTTAGGGCTAATACCACTGCAAAAATTAAATTTTACAGCAAGGTTACATTTTCAGCTGGTGAGTTGTCTGTTACACCAAAATAATGCACTCCATATAAACATCATATCAGCAACTAGTAATAGCTAGATGTCTTCTCATTGTTGAAAACCCACATACTGCATCAGGGCAGTTAAGAAATAGGACCCTCTGGCAGTAATACATCATCATGTAGTGGGTATGAGTATGGCCTACATTTTTGTTTGCTGTTGTTTTGCACATCAATTACTGCAGTGCTTTACAGCATCACATGGGCTTTATGATCATCAGCAAAAGGGTAATGCTGTCTGATACCTACACATTTCTGAAAATTAAACAAATATGTCAAATATCCTAACTCATGATGCTTGCTTTGTTGTCTTCCCCATCCTTTGAAGGCAATTCACATTTATATAACACACACTGGCATGGACACATATTTATTTATTTGTGTTTGTTAATCAGTCATTCTTGACAGGGAAGAACTCTTTTTCAGCAGAAGACTGGACAGAAATAATCACAGGACAACAACAATTAATTTTAGATATTTCCAAATTTGCTGAGTATGATTTAAAGGTCACACTTAAAGAAACAGGAGGTAAGCTAAAATGTATTAAGAAGGCACATAGATATACTTTTCTAAAATGAGTTTGATAAAACTGTAAAGCTGTAAGATGAAAACATTAAGCAATAAAACATTAAAACAATTTGACAAGCTGTGCTAAGCCTACATGGAGTTTACATCTGTGTGAGATGGGGAGCAGCAAATGGCAACGTATACCACCGTGCAATGCAAATTATTGCCACATGCCATGTCTAAGTGAGGTTTCATGTCTGGCAACAGTGTTGCAGGCCAGGAAACTATGTAAGTGAATACAGATAGCAATTCTGTTTAAAACAAAGCACCTACAGTCTGCAGATTTGTGTGGAATGCCACAATGATCCCCAGTGCTTCACAGATAGTCAATCAGTTAATGCAACACATCTGCGCAAAGGCCAACATAATGTTGGAACAATTAGCCAGAAATAGGGGCATATTTGTCATAGATGTCACATAGAAATGTTGTAGAATGAAACTCAAACATACCTCTCAACATTTTAGAGCAATAAATCTGGGCAAAGCCATAAATAATAGAGGGAGAATAGGGACAGATTCTAATATTGCTCTTCTAAACTTAGAAAGGTCTTAGAATAATAAGTTGTACAGTAGCACAGATTTTATGAAGAGCACGAAGTTTGAAACTCATATGTCTGTCATCAGTTTCTGACTTCACCTTGCAGTGACATTCCAATGAATTGTCAGAAAACCAAATTCTTATCAGTAAAAGATCAAAAATATGAGGGGAAATAATGGATGTTCTGCACAAACCAGGACAGCTGAGAGGGATGAACTCAAACATATTAAATATGGACTCATGTCAGTACTGAAATCATCCCAATGATATGGCAGAAAGCCACAGGTTTGATAAGGAACACATCTGGACATCCTGGGAGTATCTGGCAGTTGAGAGGTATGAATGTGAAGTATATGGTCAAAACACAGTATAGGACAGTATCTCTATAGTGCAGAGTATTGTGATATCCCACACCTGGCATTTTGTACTGAGGCTGAGTAAATGATCTGTAATGGTACATGGACTGCCATGTAAAATGAACACTCAGGGAAAGTGTGTGTATTGAATAGGACCACACAAATGAATTGCAGGAATGAACACAGGGAAAGAGGACAGGTGAAACAACCTAATGTACAGCAGAGGAGAGCATGTCAACTGAAGATGGTTGTAGCAACAACAACGATCACATATCTATATAGTACAGTAGGGACTGCACAGTGAAAATGTGCTTTATGTGACTGTCACACAAGGTGACATAACAGTGGTGAAGATGTCTGGGACTTAAACCTCAGCACAGAAATAAATAGGACATGCTGGAGGGACAAATTCATATCCCAGAGGCTGCCCTCACTCTGGAACAGAATCCCAGTCCATGTTAGGCAGAGCCCCTCACTGACCCTCTTCAAGAGAAATCTTGGCGAGTGGATGGGAGATCGTAAGTTCACCCCTGGGATCTCTTCTGTATCCCTGCTAGACAGTGGCACAGTAAACTAACCTTAAAAGGGCTATCTTCTGTGACCTACTCTACAGAGGCACAGTAAACCGATCTAATAGGGTGGCGAAAGCCAAACACACTCTGGCTAGGCTTGTAAATGTCCGAGGGAAGATAGCCTAGTATAAACCTATGAACTTTAAGCATCCTTACATGAATAATGCAGAGGGCATATATAAGGGATCTGTCATACAATTGGGTTAAGGTGGATATTGAGAACTGTGCAAACTGATATGTCTGAATATGATTGCACTCTCAGCAGAGGTCTTCAGCAAGGTAGGCACAGGTAAAGGCTCATGGAAACCATTACAAGAGCCAACCACAATTATGGTCAATATTAGAACATCACCAGTAATCCCATGCTTCTGACATAACATAGATGATTCTGCACACATGCACAAACACACACACACACACACACACACACACACACACACACACACACACACACACACACACACACACACACACACGAACAACTCCACACTCTATGAGGCTAACAATGCACACTATCCTGGCACTGTAACAGCTGCTGGAGGTGTCAGGAGGGACACTGCTATACCTGTGTGTGACAATATGGGCAGTACAGGCTAGGGACATGGTGTGTGTATATATATATATATATATATATATATATATATATATATATATATACATATATATATATATATATATATATATATATATATATATATATATATATATATGTTTACAATTAAAATCTTGAATGCAGATTCTCTGTAGATGGGAGTAGCAAACAACAGATGGCCAATTCCCGTGTTGCCAACCGTTACATGATCGATAGTTCATAACAGCAAATGCCACTGTGCATTTGCTGATATGAACTCAATGTAATGAATAGAGATTGTGGTACAGTGTGGATTGGGACATCATCCCTTTCCTCACTGTAGTGCAATCTCGGAGTTAGATTATATAGTTAGTGAGGGGGACAGGGGGGTGCATGGGGGCTTGACCCCTGCAAAATTGTAATGTGATGTGAAGTGCAGGAGTTACACTTATCTGAGCTCATATATGGACATCATGTTCAATATTCAGTGAAAATGTTGAATCTGCTCAATTCGTTCGGCAGATTTGATATTTTCTCCTAGCTATTATGCAGAGATTTGACATTTATGCTCGATGTTCCCAATGGTTTTTGTTTGGAATTTTAGATTTTGATAGTAAACTATATATATATATATATATATATCTATATATATATATATATATATATATATATATATATATATATATATATATATATATATATGTATATATATATATATATATATATATATATATATATATATATATATATTTATACATATATATCTATATATATATATATATATATATATATACACACACACACACACACACACACACACACACACACACACACACACACACACACACACACACACACATAGCTATATATATATATATATATATATATATATATATATATATATATATGGCACAATCTACACTGCCAAAATTGATATACATGCCAGTAATGTTGTCAAAGACCTATGTATATAGTGTGTGCATAAGTGTAATGGGTAGCACACATGCATCTGGGAACTATGAAGATATTATGGCCTTGATGTGGATGTCCTTCACATACCCAATACTTGTATTGCATTCAAGGGAGTAGTCAGCATGGTTACCACATGCTGATGGATGTACCACATACCATCTATCCCAGGACACAGAATACACGACTATTAGTCTGATTATAGGGTGTGATGTCCACATTATACCTTAATGGTGTGTTTGTTTCCTGACTTACATTCCCCATGTTTCTTCTCAATACAAGTGTTGAGATGGTTGTGGCAGCATTTTGGTATGTGTTGATACTGTCTGCATTATACTAATATCACAGTTGGAGCCAATGATTGCCCACAGTCTGTAGTCCTTCAGGCAGCTGTTTGGACACAGGATGTGTATGTCACCTGTGATGTCCATCATTTATCTAATGGACAGGAAAGGTTCAAGCAGACAGCCCTGGTGTGTTGAACTGTGCATTCAACCATATCAAGAAGGTGTATGTGCTGACTCATGCCATAGGTAATCTGTGACATTGTCACATTCTTGGATGAAGGTAAGACAGTGCATACTGTCTATTGTTATCTGGTAAAGGGTTTTGACACAATCCTTCATGCAGGTATCATTGAGGAAACCCTCCTAGCTGGGGATTAACCCTTACATCAGTAGATGAGTAACCAAGTGACTCACCAACAGAACACATACTATGAATGTGGTGAATCAACTTGTACCAATAGAGCTGTAACCATTGGCAAACCTCAGAGATCTGTGCTTGGCCCTTCACTGTTTGTACTCTATTTCTGGACAGTTTAGGCTAAAGTATATGGGCTTTGGCTTACCAGCTTATTCTTACATACTGGGTGCAATCACTGACTCCACCAATGAAAGTAACATAGTATTGGAGGTGCTAGCACAGATAAATGAATGGTTACAAAGGCACATGATCTACAAATAAATGCAGAAATGTGTCTTTTTATGTTTTCCATCTGAAAAGTGGAATTCCATGTTAATCACAGCATTAGCAACAGTCCTGCTATGCTGAAACCCAGTGATGCAAGCATTGGGAACACATGTAGATAGCAATCTGAACTTCGACCACCAAGTGTCCACACTGGTATTGATAGCCTATGTTATGCACATCATAAGTCATGCTATCATATTCAGATCATAGGATTGTAGGACAGCACTGTAGACAGACCTCATCAGAACTCTAATAGTGCATAATGCTCTGTTTTGCATGTACCTAACCAGACACGTGCATCAGCTGGAGAGACCACAAGGCTTTTTCAGCCAGATAACATAGGGCCTACAACCATGCCATGGTGTATATTGATAGATTAAAAGCCATGTCACTGTAATCTGTCTTGTATAAGATGAGGTGATCTCTGCCTGGTCCCTAGGGGAGTGTCTGACCCTGTCATGCTGGGAGTACTGCATATCCAAAAATCTGATATAGCTGATGTCATCAGCAATGTCTGTTGAGGAGAATATAACAGTGTCCCACATGCTGGTGTAAAATGCTCTCTGTAATTTAGCAAGAGATCACACATAATGCACTCTGTAATTTAGCAAGAGATTTTACACACACACACACACACACACACACACACACACACACACACACACACACACACGATTGATTGCAATGAGAATAGAATCCATACTTATCGAAGTACACAGACAACTGAACTCAGTAATTTTTGCAATCTCCATAGCACACGTCTGGTTTGGACTGTCTCAGACAACACTTTATAGCTGATGACAACAGCAGTGCCTGTTGAGGAGAATATAACAGTGTCCCACGTGCTGGTTTAAAATGCTCTCTGTAATGTCACTCAAGAACTCACACACACACACAGTTGACTGCAGTTAGAATAGAACCCCTACCTATCTAAGTACACAGCCTACAAGGCCATAGTACTTTACACAAGCACCACAGCACAAGTCTGACTGTTACAAGAATGCAGGTGAACTTATAGTAGATGACATCAGCAGGCCATGTGGGAGACAAAATGTCGGGTGGGCTGCATGAAATGGATGTGTAGATATCTATAAGAATCAAAATACTGTCAATCCATGACATTGGAGCAGTAATTGTGGAATACACATTTCTGGTCTTCTGTCTAGACACACACACACACACACACACACACACACACACACACACACACACACACACACACACACGCACACACACACACACACACACACACACACACACACACACACACACACACACACACACACAGTTAACTACAGTGAGGACAGAACCCCTACTTATTTAAGTACACCGACTACAGAAAACAGTACTTTATGCATGTGCCATGGCATAAGTCTGGCTTTTATAAGAGTGCATGTCAACTTTTAGTAGATAACATCAGCAGACCACATGGGAGCTAAGATGTTGGGAGGCCTGCATAGGTTCATAGCTTCATAAGTTCATAGGAGGCTACTAGACTAATGACCCTATGGTGTTTAGAAGCCTAGCTGTGTAAAAACACAAGTAGATGGTCATTGTTAACAGAGCAATTTTGTGAGCAGCACCAACTGGCCTGTCCATGAGGGACATAGATGCCACCCCACAGGTGACTTTACAATCACCCAAGCAGTAGTCAAGGTTGTGCTTGAATAGGGTCATTTAGGAGCACTGCTTCACATGCAGTGGGAGTCTTTTACAGAGGAATGAGAATTGCTAGGCAATATATCTGTCTGCCTAGAATGTTCTGTTTATGTCACAGGCTAGGTTAAGAATCCTGGGGCAAGTTATTTTTGTCCAAATTTGATTTGCAGATGTCCAGAATTTCCAGTAGAGCATGGTCTGAGACCATTGTGTAGGCCAGGTATAAGTCACCTTTCAACAGCCTGCATGATACTGAGTACAGTGGCAGGTCTTTCAGTCTTTCCATGTATGTCATGTTTGGAGGACTTGGATCATCCCAGGCACAAACCTGTATTTTCTCCAGTTACTGTAGGTGTCTGATGAGGTACAGACAGATGGTATCATTGTACTCAGTTAGTGGTCTGATAAGAGTAGAGTACATCAGAGGTATGTGTGTGATGTCCATATGTATGTGCCCAATGTAGAATGTTTGTGTCACCACAGTGATTGCAGCATAGATTGTGATCAACATGTGCTCCCATTGCTCACAACACTGTGTTTGAGCTTAGAGGGGTGACACATATATCATAATTAGCAGGGGACTTCATTGCCAAAGGGGGCAATGATGCATTGCATCCTTTAAGGTTCAGTCTGTGGGTTTGGCACCAATCATTTGTGTTTCAGTCCCTTCTGTTATATGTTACCATCATTGGGGGACTCTATATGAGTGCATCCAGTTGACAGTCATCTGCAGTCTTGGTAAACCACAGGCAATCTACTATTGTCTGCACTTCAGGGAAGTAGTCTGCAAACAGTTGAGGCTCCAGCAGACATCCTTGTGTTATTCTAATGGTAAGCATATATGGTGAAGGTACAGGCCCCGACCTTGAGAGTGTATCTTCTGTCATTGAGCCATTTGGCAATACACCTACTACTGTATGGCTTAATTCTCACATGGGAGATCTTGAGTATAAGACATGAATGGGGGATAGTGTCAAAGGCCTTAGATAACTCCACATAGGTGCTATGGCCTGTTATCCCTCATTCAGGTCTTTGGGGTCAGTGTCAAAGAAGTCCACAAGGATCAATAAGCAAGATCTGCACTAGACAAAAAGAAAATGCATCTGATCAAGTGTGTTGAAGGTCAGCTATGTCCCTGTGAATAAGGTTGATGCTGATTCCTTCCTTGCAGGTAAGGGTTTTTAGGCATATTGGTCAATAGTTGTAGGTCTGCATGTTACCAGATTGATGTACATTGCATATCACACAGCATTTGATATTACATTTTGTAGTGTAGGTGATAAATGTATGGAAAAATTACTGAGACACCACGGCTGCAGTGCTGGGGGGGGGGGTGGCAACACACGGATGCATTGTAAATATGTGACATATTGGTAGATAGGGCCCTCAGTTTGTAGTGTTCTCACATGCAGATTAATGTCATAGACAAGGATTGGGCAGTAAACATAAGTACTACAGAATAATATGTACATTCCCCATAGCGAGGTGAGCAGTGGGTTTGGGAGACAGTTGCCAAGGCGTATATGTATGAGAGATACACACGTTTGCACGTAGCTGCACAGTACACAAACATGAGCCGCATTGCTAAAGTCTGACAGTTAGTATTGAGTCTATGAAACACACCTGCTGCTTAACTGACTTTGTGGCAGCATGTGTTAGTACATTGATTCATTTCTTTTTAGGGCCAAGTGATACTGGGTTCAAATCCAGATGTATCTAATGCTTTTACATACTTTAAATTACAAAGAGATAATGCAATGACATGAATTCTTTATAGTACATGTGTTGCTGTGGGTGTTGGTATAGCACAGAGGTGTTAACCAGCATTATGCAGCGGTAACCTCAGCAGTTTGCCGCCGCTCACCACTGCTGCACATAGATACATGCTGCACTCATCCACATAAACATGGAGCCCAAAAAGTGAAGGGATCTACTGGGAGACCAAAATGTGAAGGGATCCATTGCTTTTCCAGCAACTTATGTGTGTTGTGTGAATTCTATTTTTGACCAGATTAAAGTGGTGAAATGGGGTAGATAAGAAAGTATTGAAATGGAGAGCAAACAGGGGAAAGAACAAAGGGAAAGCAAGACAGGATTGTGCAGGAGGGAGGTAGGAAAGAACCATATCTATCCATTTCTTTACCAGTGTAAACTGAACATATGTGCAAAATATTAACTGATTTGGACTGTCACCTCCATAGAGAGGGGTAACCACAACACAATCATGTTGTATAACCAGCTGGACCAAATCAAGTGTGTCAAGAAGACACATGTGAAATGCAGAGCTATATATGGACGATTTTTTTTTGTGGTACAGGTGCACTTTTAATTTTTATTTCAGGAGAGACAAACAAAACAAGAGACAGGGACCATGTTGGACACAACATTTTGGGGAACACCATGATTAGTTTGAGGGTAGGGACATCCTGAGCCCATGGTCATCAAGCTAGGATATAGAGAGAATCGAGTCCTCACCCACTAGACTGTCATCACTGTCACTTCACTCTGCTGGTGGCTGGAATGCTTGATGTGTCACCCTCCTCCTCTTAATACTATGCAAAATGAGGGAGAATAGCCTCTCCAGCCAGGATAGGCATGCACCAACGATGCAGCACACCACACTATGCACCATCCCTCTGGACCAGCCTACGAGGAAGGAATACAGAGGATGCAGGTAGTGTAGGGGCAGCAGAAGCAGTACTGCTAGGTTGGCTCCTAGACATGCTAAGAATCAGTGCTGCAGCTGGTGGAGCGGGAGGAAGCTGATTCAATTGAGTAGGCCTACCTTACTGTGCTGTGGAGCTTTAAGTGATGTAGTACACATGGATGGCATGAACACATTTTGAAGACCCATAATAAAAATATTAAAAAAAAGAAATAACATTAATTTAAAACAACATTAAAATCATTATTTATAAAATAAAATAAATTAAACTAAAATAGAAATAACATATTTATAAAATAAAATTAAATTAAATTAAATAAAACAAAAATATATTTAAAAATAAAATAAAATGCAATAAAAATTAAAAAAAAAAATAAAATACCAGAGATAAGGATTGGGATGAGAGAAAAAAAGAAATAAGATTAGTATCTCCATATGTGACATACAATGCAGTAATACAATTATACTACCCTATTATCTTAACTTTTACATTTAAGTCTACCAACTCCTAACAAATGCACTGTATACTACAGATTGCAACAAGTAATCTTTGTAATGTGCATATATTGCACATATGCATGTTCCAGTTATACAGATAAAAGTTTACAGCAAGGCATTTGTGCCACTGGTATAGAGGTTTTAATTTAATGTAAATATTATTGAAGTAATAACATTATTGCATAGTTGTGAAGTGTGGTATTTTAACCCACGACCTCTGACTAAAGTGTAACATTGAATTCTTACAATTGACTTGTGCTACAGACTGATGCATGCATACTTGCTTTTACAGTTTGGATATGTATGTTGAGTTTGATACAGCTCTATAAAATACCCAGAAATCTATTTTTATCTTTTAATGCTACAATAACACTACTCTTCTGCTGTATACATATGGCTTGCTTCCTTCAGTCTTGCCAATCTAGCCATGTGGGCTCAGACATTGCATTCCCAATGTTCTCGATACCAGTGGCACTGAATACAGCCTGAGCTAAACTATCCCATACCTCAGACTTGTACTGGGATCCAAAATAGTCCCTCTGCAGAATCCTTTAACTGTGGTGATTTACTAGGACTCCAATGAATATCCTGGAATCCTGGACACCCCACTTTTGTGCACTAAATCTGGCACCTACCTTCCCCACCTATCATGTCATATCTATCAGCAGATCTAGAGCAATGTTGACTGATGCTTTCCCTCCAGTTCCAGTTTTCTTGTTTACTGGAATGTGCAAACCTTGCTACACATTTGCACAATGGTGAGTGTAGAGCAGCAGTGCCAAGCAGTGAGGAATGAAAAAATTAAATTTTACACTGTGGGATTCAAACCTAGGCATAAGAAACAAAACATCTATTTTCACAGAACTGATTTTCCATCTTTGCCACAGAAGGAGTGCTGCTCTGCCATAGTCAGACATCATACATAAATGCAGGTAAAAGTATGAGCTGTTACACATGTATGTATGTGACCTGGCAAGGTTATAGGAAATAGAGGCAGTTGTGTATCTGTCTTAGGCAAATGTAAAGGCCATGTAAGTCCAGATAGTAGAATTATACTTATAAAAATGTAGTACGCAGTATACCCTCAGTCATACATCTAATAATAAATCAGATAATACATAAATAAATGAATAAACAAAAAATCACAATAATAGTGTGTCGTCCCTCATACATATAATTAATATCAGCTCCACTAACTAACGTGTTAGTAAAAGTGTATCGAATATCCTGTATTAGAACCTAGGTCTATGTGCATGGCAGTCCTGCACTTACATCTGTTGCCACAGCAGAGTTGATGTAACATTTGTTCATGTTTCAGTTCATTGCTATAAATTAAAATGTCATAATAGTTCAAAAAAAAAAAAAAAAAAAGGCTACACACCCTGTACTAGAACCCAGGACTATATTACTGCAGCCCTAAAGTCACACCTACTGCCATAGGACTAGTTACATGATATTCCCTAATTTACTAATCATTCTTAAGGTCTCTGTCTTAACCACCATGCAACTCCGCTTAGCAGTTTTGTGTGGTGCCCAACAGAATTAATTGACTGTATCTGGTTACTATTTTTAGCTGTATGGGTTTTGTCTGCAGCCAAGGTGGTCCAGTTGTCCAGTTTGCACACTGCTGCACTTTAAAAAATTAGATAAGCACAGCCAAACCTGCCATTCATTTCCTCTGTTCCCATGATTGATCTATGTACCACATTGTACACATACAGCCCCCCACACACACACAAAAAAAAAATTAGACAACCAAAGACAGAAAAGGAAAATAGAAAAAAGGGGCAAGGAGATGAAATGAGGAAGATCAATGTATGACATACATACAAGAAAATCATGACTCACATGAGATATGTCTACATAGCTCTGGATTTGAACTTTCACTCCAATGCACTTTCAGAACACAGGAAGGGTGTGCTATCCCCTTTGCCACACAAACAACTTTACAGCAAAGAACTGAACTCATTCTGCAGACAACCAACTCCAACAGCATCTACAGTGATATCAAATCATACAGCTGTTATTTGTGCATTTATTATTTTTGGATGTAGTACAATTAGTGATCACACAACCTGTTATGATTATGCCTTACATTTATGTGTTTGTTGGTCATTCTACAGTTATTTGACCAGTAATCTGAGACATGCAGTGTGTAAGCCATTCTCTATCATTGGCCTTAAAATGTGTGAGGATACTAACTGGAAATAATATCATATGCAGTTGGCAACAAATGAATGGCAGGTTGGATGCTAAGGAACAAAACTTATGAAATGTGTGCTGCTTACATTTCCAGCCTTATATCTAATACTTTGTAGAGCTAACCTGACACACCCAATTGAAGAAGGGTGGCATGCAGTGCTGTTGTGTTTTCCTTGTCCCAACTAGCAATCATTCACAGCTGCAATCTATTAAATACAACACTGAGGGAGTGCCTGCACTATGTTTAACTCTCCTACACAAATCCTAGTATTTGGGATTTTGCAATTCTGAGTTCACACCTCATTTGCATCTTCACTGTGCTAACAGCCCTGAATCTACACCATATAAAAAGGCAACCATGTAGCTAGGCTAACTGATGGCATTGAGACTTGTTTATGTTGGGAAGACTACATATACATTATTTCTTCAGGATATATCTTACAGAGGATTACTGAACTTCAGAAGTTATGCTTGCATTTTGTCAGGTCCATATTGCATATGTTGGAATGTATTTAAGAAAAAGCTGAAGCAAAGTATTTTACACTTTTGTCTGTATGCATTAGTTAGACATTTGCTGATGACATGGGCATACTTGTCAAGCCATTCACATGTGTACATGATTGCCAATAAGTGAAAATGTTATGTACTGTGATAAATATGTACAAATGTTTCAGGGACAGTTCCTTTGATAGCACTTTTTGCATTTTAAAGATGGTTTCTTAGCAAAATGTGTCATTTGTCTGTTTTTTTGTTGGGAGGATCCAAGCTGAGTTACTGTTATGGCACAAACAAGGATATGTGAATTTTGTTACTCTCCTTGTTTTGCTTCCAGCCTGTTGTTCATATTTCACATCTGTAGACTGTTTTATGTTTCTCCTGTGGGTAATACTGAGTGGCTATCTTTTCCGTTTTATGTAGGAACAGTTATTTTATAGTTATGTGATACTTATGTGTATTATCCTTTTATTGTCTTTTAGGACACCTAGGGGTATGCCACCCAGGTGTGTCAATCCTCAGAGAGCCCCCTTTACCATTGCTGAGAATCAGGTGCTAGTGGATACCTTTAGGCAACAAGGTGCTTTTTTGCTGGAAAGGGGATGTGGAGATATGGCATGCAGGATGCAAATTTGGCATCAGATTGTTGATGATGTGAATACTGTGGAGGACCTCAGCAGGACATATGAGCAGGTGTACCACAGGGCCACTGCCGTGATCACATCTACACAGAGGAGAGCAGCTGCAGTGGGCCACGACCAGATAGTTACCGGGGAGGGCCTGCAATGGAACCATCACTTACATCAAATGAAGAGTTCCTGGCCAATATCAGGGATCCACACAGCTCTCAGCAAAGTACAGTACAGCATATCCTGGATGTCGGTAAAACAGTTTTGGACACAGCAAGAACATCCCAGAAGGAGCTTCCATGTCATCTTTGGTATCTCAACAGTTGAATACTGTTCTATAGTAAAACAATTGAAATCAATATGTTACTTCTGTGTCACATGACTGTTTTGGGGAGACTGATGTTTGCTACAGTTATTAGCTTATGCTGGAATTGTCAGCCACATTCTAGCTGAAAGTATAGCTAATAGACATATAAAGGGGCATAAATATGACCCCCTGTGTTATTGTTAATTGTGATGATGTTGCCCTTACCTCTTGCTCAACTTCTTCCAGGACCATCTGGATTGCAGATGAAAATCTCATCTGCTGATAGTAAGCTAAACATTTTTATGTCAGTACTGCTGAGCAATTTAAAAAAAATTTAGTGTGTGCTGTTGATTTCAGACCTGTTGTGTGTATTGCTGTACTGTCTGTAATAGTGGCAGCACTGTTAGTTTGTTTGAATATATTGGCCTAGAGTAGTGTAGGTATTAATTTTTTTCCTGTGTTTGTTGCTTTTCATCACAAGTAATCATGACAGTAGAAGTGTGGACCCTCTGTCACCTGATGTCACTGTATCAGCAGACTCTGATGATGTTGGTGGCCAAGCTGAAGCACAGTCAAGGGGTGCATAAGTTGAATCTGACAATGAGGTTGACATGCAGCCATCCCCTGCAATTCCATCAAAGACAGCCAGTAGGCCTATGCCTACCCATTCTACTGAGCCCTCAGATATTGGACAGGTGAAGGACAAGGCAATTGATCAGGGAAGTGTGGTTAATATGGCTTCAATACCTGTTGAGTCTGGCTTTAGCCAAAGTTTGGGCAGGCTGCCACCCAGAAGGGTTGATAAGGGTACATGGAAGAGGTCTGCTGTCACTCCTCCACCTATTCCATGTTTCTCTTCCTGTGGCACTCAACATATATTCAGAGCCATCATGGAGGCACAGAAATGTTTGCATAGGTGCTCCAGACCAATGCTCAGGGTTGTAGATATGGCACAGGCTGACATACGTGACTGCCTTCACTGTTTTGCTGATTCAATGGATCAGATGAATGACACATTGGAGCAAGCAGTGTCTGTGATGGAATAAAAGGCATCTGTGCTGGAACATCTACTGGGAGGGGAACGGCTTACTTGTCGGCATAGGTCAGCCACATCATCTGCTCTTAACCAACATGGCTGTGCCCAATCACTCTCGCATCCATCAGTGAGTGTGCTGTCCACACCCAGATGTGGTAGGCCATGGGGTCCTGGTCCTGGGCATTCCTGTGAAGGGAGCTCATCCAGCAGATATCAGTCACATTGAGGTAGCGGCAGTGCATCTGACCATGGGCATGGACATGTCAGTGCAACTCCTGTTAGAGACAGTTCTTGTGGTCAGGGATGTCAACAATGAACTGCCATCTCTACCATGCATGGCTCACACCTGTCAGACATACCAAGAGGTAGAGACATCACAGAGCCTGGCTATGTTCTTGTAGACACTCACACATGAATTTCACCTGAGGGACCACTACAGATATACACACACACACACATACACACACACACACACACACACACACACACACACACACACACACACACACACACACACACACACACACACACACACACACACCAGTTACATGTTTCAGCCATGCAGCTTAAAACTCATTTTGTCTCACTGGCCATTTGGTTTATCCAAACATCTGCCTTCTTCTCTTTCTTACTCGCACACACTCACCAACCTTTTTTGTCAGCATAAGACTCCTGCCCCTCCCACACACACACACACACAACACCCTGTGTTAGTGATAACTGTGCCATATATCCTTGTTTTCTATTCTGTGTATTCAGAGATGCATAAGCTTTGTGTCTGATACTCGGAGTGCATTGCTGACTTAGTGCTTAGTATATCTGACTTTGTGGTGTTGAACTGGTAATTGTACCTTTGACTTATATTGGCCGTGGAAAGTTAGTTGATAGCATCCAAATTTCCAAACTTTATTGTGAATGATCTTGTGAGGGTTGTGAAGCCAGAAACTGCAACGTGTATCATTACTTTCTAACTTCTCTCTGTAATGATTTTCTAGTACAAATGTATGGTGCTAAACTGAGGGCATGCAGTGATCATCAGTACTTTGGGGAAGTATGACTGTGTGAATCTTTGATTCCTGAAGCCTATGGACACATATAAGTAAATAATTCTCGGCTGTCACATGTTAAGATCATTTCTGTACCAATCTCCCACCTTTTACTTGCTTACAATACCAATTAATGAAATACAAAGATATGCAACTCATCAAAATGATTAAACAATACACTCTAGGTTCAAAACTTACCTTGTAAATGCAGCAGTTGAAGCAGTTTTAGTTCAGTAAATAACCAAAAAAAAAAAAAAAACAAGCAAAACCCCTAACAAGATGACCAAAAGCCCAATGAATAGGTGGCCAGGCAGCTAGGTGTGCTATACATAGATGGAGAGAGGAACTCAAATAAGTAAAGTGAAAACTTTATTGAAATTATTGAAAATTAAGTGCTTTTATCCTGTCGCTGTCAGGACTTCATCAGAGTGAAATTCAGAACACAATGTCTAGTTTAAATAGTGCTCCAGCTTCAAGACAAACTGAATCAATTAGCAAAGATCAGTACATTCTTAGAAGGCAGTAAATTTGTGAACATCCATAAACATTATGTAAGGAAAGTCAGTAAACATGTTCTTAAATCCCTTCAGGAAAAAGTTTCTATGACAGTTCCATGCTTTATAAAATGTAAAATATTTAAAAAATTATGAAGTAACTTCATTTTGTATAACTTCCTGATTCTGTATAAACATAAATATAAATACAAATGCTAAAAATGAAATTCCTAAAGCTTTAGTTGCACACATGAAAAAAAAAAAAAAAACACTGAAAGGCAGAACTCTGAATGCTGTTCTCCACTGGAAACCATTGCATTTGTGATGTCTAAGTATATGCAGGCAACAATTCACTTCTTTTTTGGAGAGTCATCCCTTCTTTGAGTTGGTAAGATCATGGAATTGGTATACATAGGTTTTGGGAAATGCAAGGGACTTCTCCCCAGCAAAAATGCTTAAGATTAAATTTTTGACTTTTTTTGTTACAGGCATTATTTTATACCGTACTGGATCTTTGTCTCACAAAATAAGGATTTTATGCCATTGCATGTGGTCTAGAACTACAATAACAAAGTGTTTTCCTTTTCTAGTCAAACACAAATCAAGGAAGTATTCAGCAACAGCTAATGACCTAGGCATTCACCATCCTTGGAGCAGCCAGTAGGAGGCTCAGTTAAGACACAGGTCAAACAGTTTATAACATCAGAGAAAGGCAGTAGTTACCAAGGCAAGTCCAGTTGCTCTTATTCTAAACAACAGTGTCTAGAAATATGATAATATTTTATTATTTGTTACATAATACTTCTAGCTCACCTTTTAAAGAATATGAAAAATCACTTTTGTATAATAATCTTAGCATTTATCCTTCTGCCTTTATCACCAGTAGTGGGTATATTTTTGATGAATTATGTTTTACAACGAATATCAATTTAAAGAAATTAATAGATTAAATGAATTGCGAATTTAATGTTTTATAACATAATCTAATGATATTTGTTTCTGCTTTTTATAAAAGAATTTTACAAAATGATACATTGTGATATATAAATACTGTAACAATATAAGTGTTGAAGAGTAAGTATGGAAACAGGTAGTTAATAATGATACAGGTATTTCTAAGAAAAACAGTCATTAGAGACAACAAATTTTGTAATTTTGGTATGCTGTTCTTCTATTAATGATTTTGAGAAATTTTCTAAAATTCCCATGTTTCATTGAAAGATATATTGATCATGATCATACTTCATATTAAATGCTTTTATCTGGATCTATTTCTTTACAAGACCCCCGCTTCTGTTTAGTAGAACATCCACCCTGGCCAATCATTTTTGGCTGTCCAAAAATACTAACACACATATTGCATCTTCTGTTTTGATTGATACTCCCACTGCATGTTTATTTATTTTTTTTTATTTGTCTTTGTTTACCAGGAAAGACTGACTGGATAATATCCATTTTCAGCAGAGGCGCAGGGGGAAGCTCCATTTGCTCACATTGCATTATGCTAAGTACCAGATAAACACAGACTAGTTACATTTCTGTTTACATTTATACACAATCAATAGTTACATTTATACATTTTAAGATTTTACAGAGGTGGAAGTTACTAAAGAGAAAGCCCATGTACAACTTAGTGGATTGTATTGGCAGCTGTTATGTATAGAAATTATTTTGTCATTTCAGTGAGAGGTTTAGAGTATTCTGTTTAAGGAGAGTAATTGGATAATACCATGCAGTAAATATGAAGTCTTGACCTTGTGATGACCATGTGCAGGACCAGGATTGGTTAACATGTTTAAGCAGTGGTTTAAAACTATTGAGTATGTCAGAGAGTTTTATTTCTATGGGAATAGAGTTCAGCAATGTATTGGGAGTAGAGTGAGTCTTCTGCAACATTATTAGACTTATTTGTAAGTAATAAGAATTTGTTACTAGAGTGGAGATCCCTTGCTGGACAGTAAGGCAGTAATATGTTTTGTAGTGCAGGGCTTTATTCTGGATGATAAATGAGTTTGTGTGCTGCAGTTAGTTGTGAATATGTTAGGTAGGTGTGTAATGCAAGCCAGTTTAATTGCTTTACACTATAACAATAGTGGGGCCTATGAGGGAGATTTGTGGCAAATTTAGCAATTTTATTGTAGCAGGAGGCAAGTTTCTTTCTTGAGTATTGTTTACGTTTGTTAGGAAAGGAGCAGCTTGTAAGAGAGTTGCCAATAAAAAGGTGGTGGCTAGACTTTTTCTTGCAGTACCTGTAAGGAATCCTTTGATCCTAAAAAGGGAGCCTAGTTTGTGGTGTATAGATTTAATGGTGTACAGTATATGCTGGTCATATTTGAGATTGTCTTCTATTATAATGCCTTGAAGTTTACTGTGGGTTACAGTTTCAATGACAGTATTATTGGCTGACTTTATGATAAAAGATTGCTTTTAATTTTGGCAAATTTTGAGGTAAAAAGCATTAACTTGGTTTTCTTGATGTTAAATATGAGGTTTGATTCTGTGAGCCAGGTTTCTACAGAGGAGACATATTGTTGGGTAATGTCTTGGAGCTCATTTATTGTTGAGACTGCACATATTAATGCTGAATCATCTGCATACTGAACTAAACTAGCATGGTGAATGAATGTGTGGATGGAGGTCATTAATAAATATATTAAATAGGGGAAGACCCAGGATAGAGGCCTGAGGGACACATTTAGTAACTGCTTGAAAGGATGAGTAGGTTTGTTATCATTTAATGGATTATTGCCTTCCAGAGAGGTAACTAAGGAACCACAACAAGGAGTACTGCGAAAGTCCTGTTGAGGAGAGTCAAACAAGCAGTTGCTGGCAAGAGACAGTATTAGTTGACTGTGAACAATGGGAACTGGTTTGGGGTGAATATCTCTGCTAATCTGTTGAAATTATATTTTACAAAGGGAGGTATATGACCAGTTATATTTTGGTCTTGGTTTAATATTTGATTGCAAATTTGGATACTTAGTTTTGAGATATTGATAGATAAATAAATAAGATATTGTTTGTTTGTAAAAAATAGGGTGTTATAGAGAAAGAATAGACTAGGTAGATGATGATATTCCTTTTGAAGATTTGTTGAAGTCCTAAGTATTTGAAGGAAGTTGATTTGATAATTGATGATGGATACTAATAGAGTGAAGAGGAATGTAAAATAATCTGAGTTGGGGCCATCTTATTTAACTTGGGTTTTATCTTTGTTGTAAATCAGGATTAGAAAATGTTAGGATGGTACTGGGTTGGGTGTATAGATGTAATTTGATAGTTATAGGGGGGCTAGAATTAAGACAGTCTGAGAGAGTGAGTCTTGGGTGGCAAACTAGAGTGGGTGTCTATTGGGACTAATTCTATTGATTGTTTTTTTTTTTGGATGGAACTGATGTTATTGGTTTGATAAATATGTGGGTGGTGCTATGGAAATATAAATGTGGAGAAAGAGGGGGTGTGTGGGAAATGGGGGTAGAGTAGGGGAGTGAAGTGAGCCTGAGCAATAGTGAGGATGAATGAAGTGGGTTGAAAACTTGGCAAAGCGACAGAGAAAAAACAAACAGTGAATGAACTTAAACAGCCACAACACTGCTGAGAGAGATAAGTAAAAGGAATGATGCAGTTTAAAAGGCCTCTGTACTACTAGATGAAAGTCTTGATTTTGTTGCTCTAGGAGCCAGTTTTGGAGGGAGAATTAGTCCAATTTCACCTTGACATGACTAATGTTGATAACAGTAAAAAAATTGCACTTGACTGTTTGAACAGCTGTGTAATGTAAGGAGGTTTCTGTGGACTTTGAAATGCAAAGTCCAAAGGCTACCCCAACCCCCACAGATCAGCAAAACAAAGAAAAAAAGTAAGCCAGAAAGCAGGAGTGCAGCTCTGCAAAAATACTGGCTCAGAACTGAAAGTGGTTACACAAGAAGAGAAATAAACTTAACGAAGGGAGACAGTGGACTTCTAAAAACAATAAATGGAGCACAGTTAAAGGACAAAGTATCAATGGGATTGCTGTGGTCTAAGAAAATGGAATTATTACAGTGGACAAGGTTCCTTGTTTTAGGCTGCAATAATATTTATAATTTACATAAACATATAGCCTACAGACTGATGTTCAAACTGCAGACTTCACTGTTACATACATATCTATTTGCTTGGAGGGACACTTTTATAGAAAAATAAAAAAAAAACACTAAAGAGACAGTTGAGTGCACTGAGTCAATGTTAACTGTGCACAAATTCTAGATAAGCTGAAAGTGTTTTAATAACTGTCTCAGGCAGGGAGAAATAAGAAAGAAAGGGGGAGGGACCAAGGATGACTTCCTTGAAGGCATGCAGTACCACTAAAGAAAGACAGGAGGATATAAATAATGGGAATATAGCAAGACTATAAGAAGTATAGAAATATAGGAGAGAGAAATAGTTTGAGTAGGAGTAGTATGAGTAAATGTTAGTGTCTGTTAGGAAGTAGAGTAAAAGCTGACTAGCATGATGGTAGTAGAGGAGGGTTTACAGACTATAAGGCTATTGCTTACAAACTAGGACACTGAATCACTTCTCTTTAGACTAGTCACTATGCAGGCTATAATACACACATAATACTGGATGCCCATAACACTTACTTAAAGCACAAATGCAGAGGTGGTACACAGTTTGTACTAAATAATTGGTTGGTGGATTGAGTGGACTCAGACTGCCTATTGGATGAGCCTGCTGTCTGTATGCTTTAGGGATGTTTCCAGTAAACTTAAAGCACAAGAGCCAGGGTGGTATACAGTTTCTCTTAAATACATGGTGGGTGGATTGCGTGGACTCAAACTGCCTATTGGTAATGTTCATACAACTGTGAGCAGTCCAATATCACTGTTTCTTGGCCAAGGAAGTTGCTTCTGTTGTTTTGTACACACTCTGTCCCAGATTTGTACCATACTTTATCTGAGTAGATATGTTTTTAGGGTCATAGGCTCATAGAACAATACTAGGCTATTGGCCTGGAGGTCCTTATAAGCCTAGCCAAGAATTTCACCCATGTTCCCCCAAAGTCAGCGCCTGTTTCCCCTGTCCAGCAGAAACACAGGTGGGATCGCAGGGTTGCATTTTCTGTTTCCCATCTAGTTGTGAAAGTTCCTCTTAAAGAGGGCTAGTGAGATACTCTGCTTGACATGGAGTTGGGAGTCTATTCCACAGATGGGGGAGTCTTTGGGACACAAATCTATCCCACTAACAAGTTCTATTAATGTCACAGACTAGGTTGAGGCCTTGCATGCAGATTGCACAAGTGGAGTTTGACTTACAAATATGCAGCAACTCCATCAAGGCTGGGTTAGAGATGACCTTGTATGCCAGACACAGGTCACCTCTGTGCAGTCTGCGCAGGTGTTTGAGACCCTGGATCTTCCTGGTCAGGAACCTCTGTGGTCTGTCCAACTGCTGCATGTGCTTGGCAAGTTATATGCCAAAGTGGGCATTGTACTTGATAATTGGTCTCATAAAGAAGGAGTACAGGGGATGTTTGACCCCCTTGTTCCTGGATGAAATACCCTAAAGTTATGATATGGCCATGCAGAAAGCCTTCTGTACAACGGAGGCAATGTGGTGGTCAAAAGTCAGTTACTATCAACCTGGGTGCCCAAGTCCCTCACAATTGATTGCGTGCTTAGTACATTGTTATCAATGTGATGATTTGTGAGGATGCCATTTTCCACAAATGGGATAATGATGCATTTCTTGGAATTCAATTTGAGGCCATGCTTCTGACACCAGTCATTAGTTTCGGCAAGGCCCTCTTGGAGGATGTTCACATAACTAGGGGAATTTAAGACACCACCCAGCTTGCAGTCATCTGCAAACTTGGTCAGCCACAGACCACTGGGTTTGGCTTGGATCTCAGAAAAGTATATCTCAAACAGTAGAGGCCCCAAGACAATCCTTGGGATATGCCACTCATTACAGGTCTACTACTAGAGGTGGCTTCCCCTATTTTGACTCAGTTAAAATCAGTGATTTAATCAGTGAGCCAGTTAGCTACACATCTGGTAACATACTGGTTGATGCCTAGCTGGGAGAGTTCAGCTATTATGCCAGAGTGGGGGAATAGTGTCAAAGGCTTTGTCTAGTTCAAGGTAGATGGTGTGCACCATCTTCCCCTCATCCATGGCTTTGGTAACTGTTATAAGGATGTCAACCAAGATTAACAGGCATGATCTCCCTTTGACAAAACCAAATTGTGTGGAGGCAGGTGTTTGGAGATTGCCAATGTCTTTGTTTATAAGGTCCAAGATAATGCATTCCATGACCTTGAAGATCAGGCTAGTTACACTGATGGGCCTATTACTGCCTGGGTCGGTGAATGCTCCACCTTTCTGTTGAGAGATAACAGTGGCTGTCCTCCATTTGGGTGGGCAAAGTCGGTGCTCAGGCTTTGGATGAATAGAGTGCCTAATGGTGCTGAGAGATCTTGTCTGAGTTCATGTAGGATGCAGCCAGGGATGTTGTTGGGTCCCATGGAGGCTGTATGTTTTGCCTTTGAGAGGGCATTAAAGACCTGCTCCCTGGTGATGAGGGGATGGGCAGGTGCTGGGGATGTCCTGGTTTACTGATGGGGGGAGAGGGGGGTGAAGTTTTCACTGAAACTGTCTGTCCGCAGGTTGGCTATATCTATGACATTTGTGTTTGTGGTGTTCTTGACCACCAGTTCAGAGCAGATTTAGTTGTTACCTTTGAGACTGTGGACATATGTGAAGAAGGCCTTCCAATTGTCCTTAGTGGATATGGCCAATTTGGACTCAAAGTGAGCCTTAGAGGATTTCACCAGTGATTTTATTTGCTTGTCCAGACAAAGGAGAGATTGTTTACAACATGGAACCTGCTACTTCTTGGTCATGGACAGCAATGTTTTCCTTTTATTATAGAGTTTGGAATAAATAACCAAGAGCACTGCACCAAAAATAAAAATCCAACAGTTTTATTCCACCACGATAAGAGTTTAGCGCTTTCGTCAAAAGTACATACGTAGATATGTTTGTTAATATCATAACTGTGTTTATGGATCCGTTGTCATAAAGCTCGGACAGTCTTACCCACATCTTTCTTGTTTGACTAATTGTTGAGTAGGGCAGGCTATTTAAATCAGCATTATGTGTGTCATGTAGTTCTGAAAAAGTCAATTTTATGTACTTTTGATGAAAGCGCTAAACTCTTATCGTGGTGGAATAAAACTGTTGGATTTTTATTTCTGGTGCAGTGCTCTTGGTTATTTACTCCATTCAGCTTTTTCTGGGTTTGGATATTTTCATTTTTCTTTATTATAGAGCTTGTTTATTGCTGCTGCCCACCAGACAGGTTTACTCTTCCTTGAGGAAGATGATTTGGTTCTGTCAAGTATTGCTGAGTCCATGCAGTTATATAGGTGCTCATATAGTTTTTTGGTGTAGGCTTGGACATTAGTGCTAGTTCCAACTGAAGGGAAAATGGCTGTGAAGGAGGTTGAAGTCAGCTTTGGAAAAGTTTTTTTGTTTGACCCTGGCAGGGGGGGGCAGGGGATATGGTGACTTGGAAATTGATTGCTATATGGTTGGAGCGCACCAAGGAGGATGACACTGTAAGGTGCTATGTTGGTTAGTACCAGGTCCATGATATTTTTACCTCTCATGAGAGTGTCAACCAGCTGATCCAATGCATTGGCATTGACAAAGTCAAAGAATCTCTAGGCATTCATGTTTGAGCTAGAAAAGGTCTTCCACTCTATGGTTGGGTAGTTAAAGCCACCCAGGAGCAGGATAGAGGGTTGAATCTTGATGGATTCAAATAAGTCCAGATAGGTGGAGTGGGCATCCTGAGTCATTGTTTGGGGTCTGTAGCTAGCTATGATTTGAAGAGGTGTTTTGTCAAAAGTTAACTGCACCTGGATAATATATAGTCATTAATTAAAAATTAGTTTGTTTCCTTCCCCAAAGTAAAAATTGAAAATAATAACTTGATGCATTGCTGCTTGTGTAATGTCGATGCATTCATATAATGTTGCCCTTTGCTAGAATTGAATGGCAAGCTATGTAAGTCCACTGACTAATGATATGTATGAAGCACCTGCACCTCAGTGGAAGTCTTAATACAGTTGTGAGAGACCACCTTTATGAAGTAATTACATCATATGATTGTGTTACAAACAATAAGTATGAGATAAAAGGGAATGGAGAGGCTCCTCCCTCTGCAATTGTAAGCATTGTAACAGTGGTAGCTGTCATACATGTACAACAGCATAAGGACACAATTCTTACAGTCAGTCAATGCGGAATTCTAACAACTGGCTATATGATGAGAGAATCTGGATGATATTGTGAAGAATGAATGTGCCGTGGTACAATTGCTTTTAAAATTGTGAGATATTTGGGTATTTGCAACTGTTATATCATGTTAGAGCTGCAAGGGATATGTCTGACTGTAATTTCTATAAAAGTGCATCAAACAACATTGCCTGATGCTAGGTATACCCAAACACACATGATGCATAATGTAGTCATCACTGTGACAGCAAAATGGCAATCGTGTACAATGTGTGGATAATCACAGATTAGCACACATGCCTTACTAATGCAGCAACATACAGAACATTGTCTCATTTCCTCACTCCAAGGAAAAATCATTAGTAGTTCTGTTAGGAAAGCCAAATGTCATCAAATGGCATCATCAGTATCAAATGAAGCATTTTGCTGTAAAAATTAGCAGAAATTCTTGTAATAGGAATTCCCAGCTATGCATATACATGCAGATAGCTTGGTAACAACATTGTTACCTACATGTACATGTATATTCACACTCACACTGACACAACTGACTCTAAGGAGTAATGGCTGGATTAGAACTGACTACCTAAGATCACAAGGTATAGAATGTTGACTGAATAACATGTACCACATGAGATGTTGGTTTACAGTTGTGAACAGTGCACATTTGAATTCATGATATCACTACTGTTTAACAGGGTGATGTTTCTGCTAAAAATAGAAAGAAGGTGGTTGAAGAGCACAGTAATACTACATAGCTATGCATTCTATATGCATTAGAAGCCTTCTCTGCACAGCATGACAGACACACACATACATTAATCAATGCATAAGTTATCCAAGCTATTCAAATAATTCTTTGTTGTAATATCTTTAAGTTTCCCTGAAGTACACTGCTGGCAAACTCATCTGTGTGGTAGATGACAAAGTATTAGCACATGTGTGATCATATCTTCCGATGCTGAATTTAGAATAGGAATTAGCAGTAGTCTATGGTGCTCCATGCTGACTTTTGAGCAAATAAGCATTATACACATACAGCCATGTCTGAATCTGAAGGAATACAGAACAGATATGTGTTACAGTCATGTTTCATGTGTGAATATTTACACATTTTTCTTTACAGATGCAGTGCTTCACTTCTCATATGTATGATATGTTATTGCAGGTGGAAACATGCCTTATGGAAGCGGTATTGAATGAAGGAAGTTTATTCTATTATACAGAAAGGGGAAAGTGGGGGGACATTTGAAGAAGGGATACACATACAGACATACTAAGACATTAGGTTATGGTTCATTTCTTCTCATATTTGTATTGGGTTGTGTTAATGTGCATTTCCTGACCTATATAAATTTACAAAATCAAATATATCTATTTTCCTAATTCCTTCAATTTTCAATTATTCTTAAGATATTCTCAAGGGTAGGAATGGCAACAACAAACATTAAGATACAAAATATGTGCATCCTTTGAAACTCTGTACACTTCAGATGAATTGCTGTGTAAAATAAAGTGTTCCCAATATGGATTAAGATGGCGTAGGAGAGTGAAAATATGATGAGGACATAAGGATGATATTCTTGATTGACAATATATGCAGCATACTTACACACATAATATTAAGATGTGAAAACATTACATAAATGTACGACATACATCTGGATTTGAACCATTGTCAGTATAAAATGAATGCATACAGACAGTGCAGTTATCTCAGCTTAACATATAGGAACTCAAGGTTTGGTAAGTTTAACTGACACATTTGTAGGGACCCTAACAACAGATTCAATGAAGGAAAAATGTAGGCATCTGTCTTCATCACTATAAGGACAGGTGTGACATCCTGTAAGGTATATATTACATGTGTCAGCCTAATACTTATGCTGCATGAACTATCTCACAATATACTATCAAGTCTGTATTTCTACAGAACAGTGGGTTGTGTTAACATGAACTGCTACTGCAGCCAAAATTAATATCTCCAGTCTTCAGCCAAAAATATCATCAGTTTTGGCAAAACATGTGAAAAGACATTTACCATGACTGAATAGCGGTGCACTATGCAAAACTTTCAGAAAAAGCTGAGGACACTAAATGGAGAAGAAATATTTGGAGAGATGGATAGAGACATGGGAATATATTTGCTTATGGTCCATTTCTGCACTTATTTGTGTTGTATTCCTCTTTAGTTTGTGTTACTCTTCGTTTTGTAATCATAATTATTTGGTCATGATCCATACAAGAGACTGTTCCCAATAGGGAGCAAGTAGCTTAAATGCGTAGCCGACACTTACACACAAAAGAGTCATACAAAACATTCAAAAACACTTTGGCATACATCTGGGTTTGAACCTTGACAGTATTCCAAAACAAGAGTATTATCTAGCCACAACACATGGGGACTCATAATTCATAAAGTTCAAATATGAGAACAGATTTAAGCACAGGAGAATGTATTTATCAGTTTTCATTGTACTGATGAGAATTGTAAAATATCTTAATGTGTACATTACATCCAGTAATACAATAAATATAAAACAGTAAAGTGATGATACAGAAGTATGTGGATTCAAAAACACGGAGACAGGGATATAGATAGACAGAGAATGTTATGTTTTTCTGGGCCATTTCTTAATGTCTTTGGAGTGTATTATGGTTACGTTTTTTTGAAAAGTAATCTGTCATACTATGCCCAATCAAGTGTTTCCAATAGGGATCACACAAGGAATGGAAAATAGAAACATGATTGAGAGATAAGCAGGATAATGGTTCATAGGTTCATAGGATGATACTAGGCTATTGGCCTGGAGGCCCTTATAAGCCAAGCCAAGAATCTTGCCCATGTTTCCTCAAAGTCACCACCTGTTTCCTCTGTCCAGGAGGAACACAGGTGGGATCCCAGGGGTGTATTTTCGTTTTCCCATCCATTCGTCCAGGTTCCTCTTAAAGAGGGCTAGAGAGGTACTCTGCTTGACATAGAGAGGGAGTCTATTCCACAGATGGGGTAGTCTTTGGGACACAAATCTATCCTGCCAACAAGTTCTATTAATGTCAGAGACCAGGTTAAGGCTTGTGTGCGGGTTGTGTGAGTGGAGTTTGTCTTACGGATATGCATAACTCCATCAAGGTAGGGTCTGAAATGTCCTTGTATGCCAGACACAGGTCACCTCTGTATGTGACTGAGTAGAGGGACAGGGCTTTTAGCCTATCTGTATAGGATAGGTGCTTGAGACCCTGAATTTTCCTGGTCAGGATGGTGATTTACTAATACATGTATACAACACTTACACACATAACAGTAATGTAAAATAAAACATTAAATGTGCCTGTCAAATGTTTCTGTATTCATACCCTGGAACTATGCCAAAAGCATGTTACATACATATGAATTATGTAAACAGACCTCTATGGAAATATTACTTCACAACAATAATTTTACTGGTTGAATGGGACAGTCACTAAACATCTAGGCAAGGGAGAATAGAGGCATTCATCACAGTAATGACAATTTTAACATTACATAAGGTGTACATTGGAGTCAGCAGCAATGCAGAACAGAGGGTCTAATATGCTATGATTTACACATTTATCATGCATCCAGAAATTTTTGGGTAGCATGCTTCCTAACAATATTTACAATTGGAATATCCTTTGTGGTGTAGATTCGTCTCTTCTGCCTGTTTGAGAGAAGATTATCCTGTCTGTATATAGTGTATCGAGGCTAAGCACAACAACACAAAAGTTACCAGAGAAATGCATCTGAAGGCAAAAACTCACAAGATTGTATCATAAGCTGAGTACTTTCATTGCCCCTAAGTTACAGGTACCAGGCATTGTGCAAATCCTGTGAGACAGACTGATGACACAGAAGAGGAAGAGACATACAAGGTGGAGAGGGAGGCAGGGAGCAAGTAGATCATGACAGACATAGGATAGCAGTGACTCAAAACAATTTGCCAGCAACACTTACACATAAAATAGTTTAATAAAAACAGTTAATAACAGTTTGACATATGTCTGGATTAGAACCCTTGAAAGTATATAATAGCCAGTGTATAGATCTGAGCACACCACAAATAAATATCTAATTCATACAGTTTAAATAACACAATTCCAGGAAAAGTGACAACTTACTTAAACATAAAGGGTGAAGAGAGAGACAGAGATGGAGAGAGAGAAATACCACAAGTTTTGTTTATGGGACATTTAGGACCATCTTTATGGTAAGTTACTCTTAGGTGTTTTCTCATTATTACTCTGTCATGCTCTGTACAATACAGTATTTGCTATAGGGAACAGGAAAGGGCAGGAGAGTAGAAACAAGATTAAGATACAAGCAGGATAAGGGTTATTTGCTAAGTCTCTCTTTGGGGGATGGAATGTTTTTGCAAACGCTTTCTTGCTGCACTATTCCAATGCTATGTAAATGGAATTTGTAACTGGAGATAAAAACTGATGTTTAGAGTTAAACATATGATACAAATATAAAATAACATGCTAGAATATTTTGACATATAGCTGTAATCGAAACCTTGACACTATGCAAATACATCAGTCTACAGAGAGGGCAATTATCTTAGCACACCACATATGAACTTCTAATTCATTACATCTGCCAGCCTATGAACTGCTAAAGTAACTGTTTCAAAGTAGTGCCTTTACTCTGCCTTTAGCCTGTATTCCCATAATGCAGCAGATTTAAGCACATTTATGTGAAAGTAAGTGAACAAGTGCAGTTGATAATAAAAACTCACCAGTTTTTGCCATCGGACATGAAATGCCATTCACCATCACTCAAAGTAAGTGAACAAGTGCAGTTGATAATAAAAACTCATCAGTTTTTGCTATAGGACATGAAATTCCATTCACCATAACTCAGCATTGGAGTATGATGCCAAGCTCTTTTTGATGAGCCATGTGTGCTTTGTGTGATCTATATTTTGTCCAGATTAACTCTGTGATAAAATGGTTGATGTGGTGAAAATGGGGGGAGGGGGGCAAGCAGAGGATTGGACACAAGGAAAGAATACAGGAATTTGCTGGGTGGTGGTACCGTAACTGACCACTTCTTCACAACATAAATGTAGAAATGTACACAAAATTTAACAACTTTGGAGAGTCACCAAACCAAGAGTGGGTGACAGCAACAGGTTAATTTTGCATTGTCAACTGGACCAAATCAAGTATGTCAAAATATGACACATAGGCAAAATGGAGTTATGCAAGAGCATATTTGTTTGGGAACAGTTGCCCTTTTTTCTGTAGAAAGAGAGATAATGTTGGGGAATGTGGTTAGGAATTAGCTGGTCAGGTAGGTAGGTTAGTTTTAAGTAGCAGGTGCATTTATACAGGATATAGAAGACAGACAGGGGCAGTGAGTGACACAAAAACTAGTGGCAACATGACTGGAGATAGGAGACATTGGAGGCACATCCATGCCAAGCTTCACAACACCAAGAATCTAGTCCTTATCCTCAGAACTCTCATTACTGTGTCCTGTGTTAGTTGCCTTGATCAGTGCTGGATGTGGGATCATTTTGGCAATACATTGCAGGACCGTTACAACCTAAAAATCAAAACGTAGGCAAATCAAAATGTAAGCAATGTACTCTGTAAAAGCACAGAAAACTGTAATAGACCTGAAGTGTTGGGATTATTACCTTTTTAACCCTGACATTTCAGATACTGAGGTCCCTCTCCTTTATGCCCTTCACTAGCTCTGCCAGCTCCTGATAGGTGACAAAATTGCCACCTCCACTGGTACTGCTGCCAGAAAATATCACTGTTCCAGCAACTGGGGCAGAGTTATCTGACACACATGGAAAAGGTGGGGCAGAAGTTGTGGAGGGGATGCACAAGTCATGACCTAGATGTGTTGAGTGTCTGTGCTGCCTGTGGCGGTGCCACCACAGCCACCTGTTGAGGTATGGTTGGCTGAATCACAGTGATCAATCCTGCTCCCTGTGCTGATGGTCATTTTGTTTTTAAATTATTTTATTATTTCAATATATAAGTTGGTATGAGAAATAAATAAGTACACTTTGTTCACATCCAGATATGATGAGAGGGCATTAATGTGTCATAAAATCAGTCAGCCACTATGCTATGCTATGACAAATAAAATAATGCATTTGACTATGCTACATCACATATATACGCTTTCAAAGTTAATAACTGCATTTGCAAAAAAAAAAAAAAATATTTGTTAATGCCATGCAATATTGCAGTTAATTTCTTATATATACTATCATGTAAAATACTTTGTCTGTTTCTGGGTAATGAACCCACACACAGTTTGGCTGATGTATTCCTTGCTTAATGCATTAACTAAGAGCTATTGGACCAAGCATGTAGGCTTGATATCAAAGTTAAGGTATGAGTATGCCTGCTCAAGATGATATACAGTGATGGAATGAAAATACTTGTCTGCCTTTCATTCATTCCTGATGCCTTACTGAGATGAGTTAGTCTCTCCTGATGCACCTCATTGTTTTCTGCCCTCTTCTGTAGCATTGCAGTGCAGAAAAGAAAAAAAATATGAAAGCATAATGAATAACTGCGTTGATTGTCTAATCAATGCTAAATCATAGAAAGGTGATGTGTCAATACAGCTGCACAACTGAGGGGGTATTTACAGTTTTAAATTCATCCTCCCTTTGGCTCAGGAGATATTGCTTGCACCTTTTCATATCACTATAATGGTGACAGCATTGCTCCCCAGTGCATGCAATGCTAGTTGCACAGGAGACAGCCTTGTCCAAGATATTTCAAGGCTCAGCCTTATACTGAGTATTCCTCAATATCCCACCTTTGTGCACTAAACTTAACACCATTCCTAACTTTGCCAGCCATGTCTATAGAAGTCAGCTAGAAATATATGCCTTTAGTGCCAATTCAGATCTCATATTTAACGGCATGTGCACAAAGATGCTCAGTCTTGCCAACTGCATTTGAGCTATTGAATGCACAGCAATGTCTTGGCAGATACATTGGCATGGATTACATCAAAAAGTAAGAAAGGTGTGAAATATGGCAGTGAGATTTGTCCATGTGTAATGCTCAACCTAATGACACATGTTCGACTGTTGAACACTGAAATGCTTTGCAGTGTTTGTTATAATCATGGCTGGTTGGAGGAAAAATGGTATGACTTGTGACATGTTGGGCTGATTGGACTTACACACTGGTATGATCGAGTAGTACTACTTAGGAATCAAACCTGAGGGTAAAAAAGGATAAAATGTTAAATGTTGGTTATTAACTTTCAGTAAAACAGGTGAACACATTTAACATGCTAATTAGATGTGTACTACTGTCTTTAAGCTTGCCTTCTACCACAGAGAAAAATACCTGACAGGTGGATTTTCTTTACTGAGTATCATCCAGAGCTCATGGCTGTACTAGCACCAGGTTTAGGAGGCAGCACAAATTAAAATTTTCACTTTTTTCTTTCTGCTGTAAACCCCATTTCTATATGCAGAGTGGAGTACAAATGGAAATGGCATTAAAAAAGAAATAATTTACTTTGTATTGCAGAGTAACACATTTAATAGATACATGTAGCAAGAAACACACCAGTTATAGTGTTAGCATGACACATTCCTCCTTTTCACATCTCCCTGCCACATTACAAGTAGCATTTAAGCTACACATCATCAGGACTTCATCTAATTGCAATTGCTGTGAAAGAGGACACAAAGACAGGAGGTCATTCTTGTCACAATACGTGCAATTACTTATGACTTAAAAAATTTACAATGTGATGTATTATTGTCATGATGAATACTTGTGATGTGTGGATAAATTCTCCAGCATATATATGACACATATGTCCGCATTATTAATGCAAAGTTTTTTATGTTATCAAAATTTAAAACATGTTATAAGTGACAATATTCATAGCACATATTGTAATTAATAAGGAGAAGAGATGAGCGTACATCAACAGCAACACCTTTGTAGCATCAATTCACAGGGACTACAGGTAAGATTTTTGTGATATATGACACTTCAGCCTGCTCATTTCATATACAACATTGGGTGAGAATATTTATTCTCAATCTAGTCATAAAATTATCTGTAAACTGGAATTCTGCATTATATGGCTTTTTTCTCTAAGCTCACTTCACTTGCCCCTTGTACCACAGAGATAATTAGCTGACAGGGGAATGAACTCTTCTTCATTGCTAAGGACCACCACCAGTCAAGACTGCACAATACCGAATGGTATGCAAAAGATGAAGAGAGAAAAAATGAAAAAAAAAAGTTTAAATAAAAGAAACATTATGCAACAAATAGTTAAAATGTACATTTGCAATGTTTCCTGGTGTCTTGTAATATCAACATATGTTCTTTAAAAATCAGTATGTCCACAGAAACAGCACCATCTCTGGATTTGAACCCCATCACAATATAGCATTAACAACAAACATTTGAAATTATCAGTATTTGCTACAAACAGAAATATACTGTGAAGAACAAAAAGTAGATTGCATATACTCAGAATGTGACATTGTATCAATTCACATTACAGATGCAACATAACCAAGTTCTAAAAGTTGTTCTTTGTAACTTGCACTTAGATGTGTGGAATTGAATATTGGAACAGTTAAGGTACTCTTTCATCATACAATATAAAATAAAAATTTACAACACTGCTGCTGTTTTCTTCTCTTTATTTTGTGAGTTGTGAAACTAATTCTATTATCTAAGCTTCTCTAAGAAGACTACTATTGTGATTTACATTGCTTTTGAAATCTGCTTCAGTGAGTATTGTACTTCCTTAGAATTGCAAACAAATTTTACTCAAAGGCAGAAAGTGTGGTCATAAACAATCCAAACAAAACAGATTTTAGGAATGTTAGTCTACTAGGTCAGCCAAACTACTCACAGACTTTCTTGTAAGTTTCTTCTCCATGACAAGCCCTTGGTACATCAAAGAAAACTGACTGTGTAACCCTCTGTAGACAGACTAATAATTTATATTATCAATCCCTTAACAATTATCACTTGTCAATTCTTGCCCTTGCACTTCTAGGGAGTGTGCATGCAATCATGTAGATCCTTACACCATGTTTACCTTCCATTGTAGAATTTATGCATACTAATGAGTTGACACATAATTTGTATATTCACAGAGCTCAGAGGGCTGAATCTGTAGTATACAAAAGCAATCATGTAGGTAAGGAACTTGTATCATAGTAGGGGAGACTGGATCCAGAGAGCTAGATACTGATATTTGTTTTCAAAACTTGTTTCTAGTTTAACAGCTGGCTTTGCTGCAAAGGTATTCTGCTTTTTTAAAAACATATTTACTGATGTATTGCATTTTATAATACACCAATTGGTTTACTGTCTGCATTTTTCTGAGTAGCTGATGGCATAGCCATGAATATCAATTATTTATTGACCATTACAATGTTTGCAACAAATTTTACCTGACATTTATTGAAAAGTTTTATCTGAGAAGCTGACCAGTTATCAAAGAAGAGTGTTGCATTACTTATTAACAAGGTTGGGGGGGTTGCATTATTAGCTCACAAAATTGTGTTAAGCCTGTGATATACACCTGGCTGGCTGCCCACAATTTTTTCCTTGAAAGGTATACATATTTTTTGTTAATGCTGCTATGTGCTACAGAATTACACAGCTGTTACCCTCTTCCTGACATACTGTTTGCAATTGTGTGGGGGGAAAGGTTATGTATTAAGTTTTGTGGACTTATATGAAGCATTACTTTTTATTACTTTATGCATGACAGATAGAGACATTCACAGATATTTGGCTAACAATCAGTTGTGGCTTGTTTATGTATTTTTTTTTTTTGTGTTTCCTCTCATACAAGGATATGTCATTAAAGACATCTCACCATGTAAACAGTCATACAGTGACACGGAGAATGAAGTGATTATTCAGGCACTATGTTGCCACAGGTCATTAGTGTAAGAAAGAGGCAGAGGTGATCATATCTGGGAGTAGGTAGTCAATTATATAAATGCTGTAAGAGGTCCTGGATGTATATATATTCAAAAATAAGACATAGGGCCAGTGACATGATCACACAGGTGAAAAATAGGGCAGCCATGTTTGCCTAGGAATATACGGATGGCTTAGCTATTGAACTACTACTGACTGAAACAGAGGAGTTCCTGTCCATTGTCAGAAATGCAGACAGCTCAGCACAGTGCTCACATAGAATCATTGATGTTGGGGCTGATGAGGAAGACAATTCAAGTGTGTCTATTGCAGAACTTCCAGGTATGTAATATAATTGAATAATTCACCACAGGGGCATCCTACCGTAGTCCCCACTGTCTCTCACTTGCTGAACTAGGCTGGCTTGAACTCCCTCAACTCCTTCAGTGGTATCAACTCTCACTCGCCCACAAACTAGTAAACCATCCACTAAATGTCCCATCCCTCCAGAATCTACTCCAACCCTATCGTACCACCAGACCATTAAGATCCAGCAACAAAAATCACTTGCAGATCACTAAAGCCAATAACTCTGCTGGTGAAGCACTATTCTCTTGCACCATAGCCAAATTATGGTACTCCCTCCCACCCACAGTTACCACTGTACCATCATGCACCCACTTCAAAACTTTACTAAAAGTGCACCTAAAAACATGCTGGCTATGCCCTTGCAACTCCCACTCTAATATCACCCACCCCATCCAACCACTACCTTTCTTTCCACTCCACTAACTACCTTGATTATAGCAAGCTCAGATACTCATAAGCCTAGTACTTATTATACAGCAGGAATTTCTTATTGTAACATTTGTTAATGTCTGTTATGTACTTCACAGATAAAGATTCTAGTTGTCTACTAATGTACTATGTTCTTCATCTGTAAATATGTTGTAAGTAAATTGCTATGTTAAAATGTTAATCGCTATGTAATCCAATGTAACTACTGTCTGTTTATTTTAACTGTGAAGCTTTTCTCCCCGGGTCTCCGCTGAAAATGGACCTACGTCCAGTCAGACACTCCCGGTCAACAAATGTAAATAAATAAATAAATACATTCTCATATATGGGTCTAATTTATTTAGTTGAATCTCATTTCCCTGAATTTGATTTCACCCCGACCACATCACTGAAAACTCATTTCACTGAATCTCATTTCACTGAACTGAACTTAGTATACATGGCACTCTGTAGAGTACTGTAAGGCAAGTAAAAGGTATATGCCCTTTTACCCACTGT
>NC_056751.1:526023276-526055776 GCF_019279795.1 Protopterus annectens | reverse complement strand
TCCTGGCATGAATAATGGAAAGCCCATTTATCAAGGCCGGTATATACAATAGGGGGTAATTACATATTGTAAAGCTGTGCAAAATGAGTTGCCTGAATATGACTGTAGTGTCAGCATAGTTCTCATCCAAGTGGGACACATATCAACAGGCTCATGGATAACAGTATACAGAAATATGCACAATCATGGGCAACATCAGCATAATACCACCATTAATCCATGTCACTGACATAACATTTGTGAATGTGCGTGATTATATATGGTTCTGCAAGAACACACTTGTAGAATTGTCATGATTTGTCAGTACTCTATAAGGGGAACCAAGCATACCTTACTCAAAAATTATCATCTGTCAGAGGTGTTAGGAGGAACACTGTCACACCTGTATTTGAAAATATGAGCAATCCTGGCTTGTTGACAGGTTTGCAAGACATATATATACCACTATCCACACTTTCACAAATGCAACCCACCCCATCAATGTTGTCAATCAGCTATGTATTTATTTTGTGCATCACAGGAACATGTATCACACATGTATCTTGTATAACACCTTGAAGGGGGATCTGCCCATTTGACCCCTAATGTTTATGCACAAAAAATAATAATTAAGTATGGCTGATAAGATGTGTGTGAGCTCATTGTGGCAAAAGTTGTGCACTTCAGTACATCATTCCTGGAAGATGTGTTGGGAGGTACATGAAAAAGGGTGCATTGTACTCAAGTATTGGTGTGATGAGGGCTAAGAACAATTGAACTATAATACCCTTTGAGGTAGATATCCTGAAAATACTCAAGAGTTTTTCTACATGCAAGGGAGTGGTCAACACTGTGTGCACATGCTGGTGGACATTCCACATACCATCTACATGAGTACAAAGGTCACATACCAATTGGTCTGCTCATAAGGATGTGCTGTCTATATTGTAATTATGTTGTGTATTTGCTTTCATAATGGAAGTAATCCCCTCCCCATGATCTTTCTTCATCTACCATGTCCCCATGGCTGTAGCAGCAATCCTTTTTGTTGATACTGTGTGCATTATACCAATACCACACTTGGATTCAATGATTGTCCAAAATTAAAAAAAATGTAACTGATCAGTAAAGGTCGACCGAACACATGGAGAACAATTATAAAATAAAAGCACACAACTGACCAACACAGCTTTAAGGATAAAAACTGAAAATATATATTTTTATTTGACAAAAAAGTAAGTGCTTTTACAGCAAACTGCTGTTTCATCAGACTTTCATATAACAAATACACATATAACATTTAAAACTAAAGCCAGCCAATAGTAAACTAAAATATTACATAATAAATTAATTAATAAAACAAAGCATCCACACCCCTTACTCCAGCCTATCATATCAAGACAGTAAGTTCCTGTTCTTAAGCACTGGTTTCAATGACACTCCCATTCAAGCCTGAAAACTTCTCTGCATTTAAAGTTGCAATCCACCTCATCTCAACACACTCCATTAGATTAAAAAGTTCTCCAAACCTAAGACTTTCATATAAGACTTTTAAAACTACCAATCTAAATGTATGATCAGCACCATACTCAGATACATGTCTTGCTAAAGCATTGGTCTGTTTACCCTTCTTAATTCAAGCCAGTACATCTATTTAGCGGAAATAGCAATTGTAATGTAACATTATGAGCAAACATTTTCAAGTCAATGATAACATCAGTCAAATCAGACTTACATGCTGTCACTAAAAAAGGTGTACTCTCATGCAACCACAAAGTAACATTCAGAGTTTCATATCACTATAGTTTTATTTATTTACTTTTTGTTAGCTTATCTGGTCAGGGAGAGCAGCCAAGGTTGCCAGCAGAGGATTATGGCAAGCTGACAAGGAACCAGTTGGCTGGATGTGCCCAGCCAAAGGACTGGTGCATGCCATCCTAACTAAAGAGAAATGATTGCAAACTTAATCACAATGGCAGCAAAGACCAGCAACTAGAAAGACAACCAGTCAGGCATTAGGGATGTACAGCTCTCAGAAACAGGACAGTTCAACTTTTCCTCAGAGGACTTAAAAATCCATCTGGAGTTAAAGAGACTTGAACTGGAGGCCAAACATTTGGAACTAGATTCATGATAGAGACTTCAGCATTTGGATGCTGAAGAAAAGGAGAAGCAATGTCAACATGAGAGAGAGAGAGAGAGATTCTGACTCTTTGCCAGGGTCATGGAGGTAATAACTGAACCCCAGAAGCAATAAAGGTCATTTAATTTCTTCCACAATTTACAGAGGGGGATAATTTTGATAAGTTTTATTCATATATTTGAAAGGGTATGTAAACAGTATAATGTTGACAAAGAGCTCTGGGCATGGTTCTTGTCCCCCTTACTCCATGGTAAAGCTGTAATGGCTGCTTCTAAATTGTCTGATACTGATTGCTTAAACTATGCGGGTCTATATTAGATAATCGAACTTTCAAAAGTTCAACTGTCATATGGTCGACACCATATGATAGAACTTTTAAAAAGTTTGAAAATTTAATAAAAGAAATAAACTACACAAATAACCTACCTGAACATTTTAAGCAGGGGTACAAGCCCCTCTGCACCCACCACACCCCCGCTCTTTAAATATACCAACTCTGAGATCGCACTACAGTGCAGAAAAAGGAAATCTTCCCATTCCATGCTGTACGGAGATCTCTGTTAAAACCTTTGAACTTTCAAAAATTCGATCATATGGTGTCGACCATATGACAGTCGAACTTTTGAAAGTTTGATCATCTAATATAGACCCAAACTATGCGACAGTTAAAAATATTTATGGGAAAGTTTTAAGTTAACACCTGAAGCTTACAGAAAAAGGTTTTGTGAGCATAGACACAAGGCAGATGAAAGCATATCTAATTATATTGCTGAACTGAGCATTTATTTTCATAGGTGGGAGAGTGGGTGTTAGGTAACTTTTCAAGGGCTGGCAGACGTTTTGATGAGGGAATAAGCCTTTAGCACTTTGCCTTTGGACATGTGAATCTGGTTGGCAGACAGGGAATGCAACTCTGCAGATGAACTGGGGAAATAAAAATGAATCTCTGCTTAGCAAGCAGGGCATCACCTCTCAGGAAAGGGATACCCAGTGCTGCACATGGATATAAGGGAACCCCTTGTGGACAGCCTAAACTGCCCCAACAGAGTCCGCCAGTAACAGGGGAAGACAATAGTTCAGGTACATGGCCAGAATCAAGGGTTAAATGTTTTAAATGTAATCAGTGGGGCCATGTAGCATATAGATGTCCATGAAGGCAAGGTGGGGAACAAAAGACAAGGAGGAGCCAGCAAATGGGGATAACAGAATGCCCGTGGAAAGTTGTCTGGGGATAACAGGGGTACAAAACTACTACCAGAGTTTGCACCTTATCTTGTTTGGTTGCAAAACATGCCCCTGCCAAGAGAGACACAGCCTCTGATATAACCATTGCGAAGTCTGCAGTGGTTATAAAGGATCAGTCCTTTGATTTGGCCATCCAAGCCAGTCAAAGCTTTAGGATGGATTCCATTCCAAATACATCTGGCCAGGGTTTACCTTGACTGGAAATATTGAAAAGGAAGCAAGCAAGTAGGTGTATTTGCAGATATCCCTGCAGATGTCTTGATAGGGAAAGATTTTGATAATGCAGTACCTTGTGTGCATAATGACACACAGCCAGGCTTGGAGACAGGCATGTGGATCTGGTAGCCTGGGGGAGACCCAGACAGACCACACCCATGAAGCCAGGACTGGTGATGTAGCTAATTCAGGGAGGGAGCTACCCTGTAGCAGTGAGCCTGAAGATGAGCCACAGCTGCTTGGATGTACTAATGTTCCCTTGGATGGGGTGACTGCAAGGGCAGAGTTGAATGGTAGCACCCAGGCTGACAGTGAGGCATGGCTGTCAGAAGATACTAGACTCCCTGGGGAAGGGGAGCTGGGAAAAGTTACAAAGATAGAGTTGAGACAGATCATCTCTCACACCCTACATTAGAAGGTTTGAAGGAGATAGCTAAGGAGAAGCCTGATTCTCTAGGAAAAGGAGAGAGTCTGTATACTGGAACAAAGGGTTACTGTACAGAGAATGGACACCTGAGGGAGGGCTAGAAGGTCAGGTGATACAGCAGTTGGTAGTGCCCAGAGCCTACCATCTGGCACTTCTATCCATAGACCATGACATTCCTTTTGCAGGTCATAGGGGCATAAAGCATACCAAGAGACATATTATGCAGAACGTTTATTGGCCTGAGATTGCCAGAGATGTAACAGGGTACTGCAGGACCTGTATGTAGTGCCAAAAAGTGGGCAAGGCAAGAGACAAGGTCAAAGCTCCTTTGATGCCTTTGCCTGTGATTGAGGAGCGATTTCAGAGGGTAGCTATGGATATTTTGGGGACGCTGAGTACCCCAAGTTTCACAGGGAAGAAGTATATCTTAGTAGTAGTAGTAGATTATGCTACTAGATACCCTGAGGCAGTGTCTTTGTCCTCCATCAGAGCAGATAAGGTGACAAATGCTTTGCTAGACATCTACAGTATGATAGGTTTTCCAACAGAAATACTGACTGATAGAGGTGGCAATTTCATGTCAGACCTGCAGCCTTGTCTCTGTGAGTGCTGTGGGGTGAAGCACCTAAAGACAACCCCCTGCCATCCACAGACTAATGGTCTTGTCCAGAGGTTAAAGTCTACACTAAAGATCATGCTACAGGCATTTGCAGACCAGTTTAAGAGAGAGTGGGACAAATATTTGCCCCATCTGCTGTTTGCTTACAGAGAGGTACCCCATAAATCCACAAGTTTTTCACCCGTTGAGCTGCTGTATGGGCATAGGCTGAGTGGAGCTCTAGATTTGATTCATGATGAGTAGGAGGGTGAGTGTGAATTCCACAATGAGTCTGTTGTGGCATACATCCTAAATCTTAGGACAAGGTTTAGGGAGCTCATGTGCTTGTCCCAGGAGAACCTGGCAGGAGCCGGACAGCAGAAAAAGGTCTGGTATAACAGGAATGCTCGAGCTAGAGAATATGCTGTGGGACAGCAGATGATGGTGCACATTCCTGTCAGACACAATAAGCTGCAGTCAGCTTAGGAGAGACCCTTCAAAGTAGTAAAGAAGGTCAGTGATGTTATCTAGATAGTAGAACTGCTAGGTAAGAGGCAGGGGCACTTATTGTACCATGTTAACATGATGAAGTGTTGCCATGACAGGGAGGCCCTTGTGCTGAGTATTTGCAATGGATGGAAGAAGGAGTCTGTCGGGGATCTGGTGACTGACCTCCTCAGTGAGGCTTGGACTGACATCTCAGTGGAGGGGGTAGCAATGTCTCAGCGGCTATCCCTTATGCAGTTTCAATTAATCTGAGCAGCAGTGTTACAGGAGTTTGGGGACATGTTCACTGGGAAACCAGGGTGCACCCATCTGGTGCATCACCATGTGGATACAGGGCTCCAAAGACCTATCAAGTAGGTCCCTTACAGGGTGCCTGAGTGAGTCAGACAGACTCTGAGGGAGAAGATACAGGAGATATTGGAAATGGGAGTAATGCATGAGTCCAGCAGTCCCTGGGTCTCACCAGTGGTGCCAGTACCAAAGAAGGATGGCAGCACCAGGTTCTGTGTGGACTACAGGAGATGAAATAGTCACACAGAGTCAGATGCCTACCCCATGCCTAGGACAGATGAAGCCTTAGAGAAGCTGGTTGGGGCTAAGTGTCTGACCACTACTGATCTAACCAAGGGCTACTGCCATGTGCCCTTGACTCCCAATGCTAGGGAGAGGTCAGCCTTTGGGATTCCTTTGACTTGTATGAGTTTACAAATATGCCTTTTGGGATGAAAAATGCCCCAGCAATTTTCAGAGGTTGGTAGATTGCATCCTAGCAGAAGCAGGAGGTTATGCCCTTGCCATCTACAGCCATTCTAGGCAAGAGCACCTTCAGTGTGTCAGAGGGGTTCTGGCCATACTACAAAGAGCAGGGTTGACCATTAAGCCCAGTAAGTGGCAGGTGGGTAATGGCAGAGGTATCCTATCTGGGACAGAGTGGGGAGTGGTAAGATCAGGCCAGAACCTGCCAAAGTGGTAGGCATTCAGGCATGGCCTGTTCCTGTTAAGAAAAATCAGGTGAGGGCATTCTTAGGGACAGCAGGGTACTATAGAAAGTATGTTCTCAGTTATAGCACAATAGCACTTCCCTCACAGACCTGACAAGGAAATACAGGCCATATAAGGTACTGTAGACCCTAGCATATGAACAGGCATTTCAGAAGCTTAAAGCAGCTTTGGGATGACCCCCTGTGTTAGCCAGTCCAGATTACAAAAAATAATTTGTTGTGAAGGTGAATTTTTCAAACCATGGGATGGGGGCTGCACTTAGTCAGGTCTCTTCAGAGGGATAAGAGCATCCAGTGGTATATCTCAGACATAGACTCCAACCAAGGGAGGAATGTTATGCAGCTGTAGAAAAGGAATGCCTAACCATAGTATAGGCATTGCAGAAACTTCAGCTTTATCTGTATGGAATGAAATTCACTGTAGTTACAAACCACAATTCCTTAATATGGCTATATAGAGCCAGCCAACAAAATGCTAAGTTATTAAGGTGGAGCTTAGGATTGCAGGCATATGACATGACAGTGCAGCACTGTAGTGGGGTCAGCAATGTCAACGCAGATAGGGTCTCAAAACAGGGAATGGGTTAACATATTCCCAGCTAGCTTATTTCTCTCAAGCCATGTTTCTCAAGGATCACTTGAAAAACTAGTTTGCGTCTTCAAAGGGGGGAGAGGTGTGATGATAGGAGGTACTGCCAGCCATGCCAGAAGTTGGGCAGTGGATGTATGACTTGTGCCAACACAGCTAGCTGGAATTTTGTAAATAATTATATGTGATTTGTATATCAAACTGGTTTGTACAAATGCCTGGGCTGAAAATGTATTTTTGAGGTTTGCTTGTGTTACAATGTATCAACAGTGCATCCTGCTTGAATGAAAAGAAATGTACATGTATTATTGTAACTTATTTAAATGTATATGTTTTGATAGAGGATACTGGGACAGCAAAGGTTAACCAGCTAGCTTATTTTAAGAAAAATAAGGGAAATGGAAATGAGCTGCTAAACCATTAAAACATCACCCCACAGTGCTGAATAGGACTTGAGATGGTGGGTCTGGAAGAAGTCTTTGTTCATTAGCTCAGTAAAAAGAGAGGAAGCCCCAGGCACTACCATAAACATTTAAGATATGTATTGTAGCAGTCTATGCTAAATTCCTGTCTAAGCTTCAGAGGGGGTTACTGTGCAAACCTATAGTCAGGTGACCAGATTAGGTAATTCTGCAAGCCATCATAGATCTTATATTTTACAGGGAGTAATCTCTGAGGATGGAGTATTCTGTTTTGGGAATCCTGACTAGAAAGACTGCTCATGTATTTCATTGTGCCTTGGTCTATCCGGTAAGTTATTATGGAATATTAATTCTTCTAGATACAGTCAGGAATATTGTGAAGCTGAGTTTAGATATTGTTTGTCTTTATTTATATGAGTCTGTCCATCAATGTTGTTTCTACTATTTCCTGTGATTTGAACTCTGTGGTTTACTGTTAAATATATATGCAGTATTTTCATGCTCTTGTATTATTTATTATTAAATATATTTAAAACTTTTACTGTGGCTGGTTCTTGTAGAAATTATTTAATCTTTGAGAGTGCTTATATTTATTTGGTGACATTGTGTGGGCTACTCCTGAAGGCCTAGCTTTCTTGGTCAACTATTACCGTTTGTATTATTATTAATATTACACAATATAACTGGACACTCTTTTTTAATGGGCTTTGAGTAGCTGATTATGGAGTGTCTGGTGGCAGTGATAACTACCTTATACTCTAGACAGAAAGGGGCACAGCAGGTAAATCTGGGCCAGCCTTTTCCAAGTGTCTGTGTGTGAATAATCAAATCTCTCAGTGTGTGTGTGTGTGTGTGTGTGTGTGTGTGTGTGTGTGTGTGTGTGTGTGTGTGTGTGTGTGTGTGTGTGTGTGTGTGTCTGCCAGCTACTTGAAACAGGGACACCAAGCACTGGGTTTACAGAGATGGTCCTGGAGGACTTGGCTTGGACACTCGTCTGAGGACCTAACCCTCCAGCTGTACCAGTGGGGAATTTTATTGAGGACCTGGAGGGAGACAGATATAGAGAAATACAGACAGTGGGAAGAGTGTATTCCCTGTGTGCTCTTAAGGGAAATTGTGCTTGATGCAGAAAGGTCTGCATCTGGAATTACTGAGTGTATCCATTTGTATTCCAAGTGGACGTCCCTCTCCAGTGTTGGTGGTGAGGATTCAGGCTCCTTGAGTACTGGACCAGTGCATGGATGCCAAATATTGGTGGCAGCGGTGGGATCATCACTCATCACAATTGCAACACCACTGAAGTATGTATTTACCTTGTCATAGTTGTCTTTATAGATGATGCTATCATTATACAATCTGGTTGACATATCCTGTTATGAAGGTGGTGTGCAAAGTGTAGATATAGCATAATGTGCAGGTATACTTTATGATACAGCTTTATAAATTATATGCAAACATCTGTCAGGAATGTATGTAGCAGAAATGAGGCATTTTCTGTTTTTTTTCCTGGTATGTTGTGTACATTACACACTTAAATTGTCACATCTTATGTACATTACATACTTAAATTGTCATATAAAGACTCACACATTTTTTGTGATCATATTTGTGTGTTCATATTTTTAATAATTGCTGTCCACATTAGTAAATGTATTACACAACTTGAATGTGCATTGCCAGCATGAATATATACATGGTATGTAACACAGCATTTTTGGTGTTTATTTCTGTAGTGTAGTTGATATTTAGGAGCAAGTACTGAGATACCAGGTTAAAAGTACATGGCTGCAGGTAACACATGACTACAGTGTAAATATGTGTTCAGTCATTAAAAAGTGTCTTCTCTGTGGTTGTGGTTTTACATAATGGGATGAAGATTAACTATGCAGTAAACGTAAGTACTACATGCTAATAAGCATTTTCCATAGCACACTGCCAAGCAGCTGGTTTGCGCAATCAATGACAAAGTGTTTGCACGTGTGAGGTACACATTTAAGGACTCTTACCTGAACTTGACGAGTACTTATCCATATTGGCTATGGTAGACACACCTAACAGATACTATGGTGTGCATAACTAGCTCATATCAGAAATGTTGTGTCATAAATTGTATAACCATAACAAATATTTATACTGCTTTCCCATTTGTAAGTAGTTAAGCAGCAAACAAACACAGGCCTCTGCTTCATTAATAAAATGATGTGTTCTATTGGTTTGCTTTCCTCCGGACAAACACGCTAAGTGGAGAGGAGCAGTAGTCAGTAGTTTGGACAGTAGTGTGTGTAGGAAACACTCAGCCTAGCTGACCCTGTGATAGCAAATGTAAGAGCACTGAGTTCTTATTTTGAGCCCAGATGATACAGGGCTCCAATCCAGCTCTATCTAATATTTTTAAATATGTATTCATGATGTAATTAAATAATTGCATGTGATAATTATTTAAATGTGAGAGAGAATAACTACAGCGAAACATTGTATAAAAGCAAACACTACTTAAGTGATTTATGTCAACAGTACACATATGAAGTTACATATTGATACAGTCATCAGGCTAAATAAAATAGTTACTTAAATGAAAAGTTGAATATAAGCACCATTACTCTACTTTAAATGTGTGTTTCCTTCATGCAGCATGTTAAAGCAGCATTGAGCAGAGGTAACTGCACTAAGCCATTGCACAAGAAAAGCCATTCACTGTTGCTCGGCATTGGTGCATGATGCCAAACTCCATGCAACCACAGAGGACAAAAAGTGAAGGGCTACATTGAGGATTGATTATTTAAGTATGAGATGTGTGATTTTAATCTTTGACCAGATTACAGGTGTTAAAATGGGTTAGATAGGAAAGTGGTGAAATGGGGGGGGGGCAAACAGAGAAAAGAATAAAGGGAAATCAGTATAGGAATGTGCAGAAGGGAAGTAGAAAACAACCATAGATATTTACTTCTTCAACAATGTAAAATGAATATGTATAGAATATTGGCTGAATTTGGACTGTCACCTCAACAAAGATGGGTGACAACAATGCAACCGTATTGCATAGCCAATTGGACCAAATCAAATGTGATGAGAAGACACGTGTTAAGTGGAGAGCTATGCATTGGACAATTTTTTTTTTGGACAGGTGTCCATTTATGAGTTTTTCTTTCAGTAAGAGAGGAATGTAGGTATTTCTGGGTCAGGTAAGTAGGGTAGGTGAGGAAGCAGATGTAGACAAACAGGACAAATAAGACAAGATACAGGGATGGTGAAAGACACAACAGGTTGGGGGACACCAAGATTGGGGATAGGGAGTGGATGTCAGATGCCCACCCCCATCAAATATAGAGACAGTGAGAATCTAGTCCTCAACTGCAGAACTGTCATTATCATCCCCTTACTCTACTTGCTGTTGGATGCTTGATGTTTTTGTTTTCACATCATTCCAGAGAACATCCTGTCCATCCAGCTGAGGTGTGCACCAGTGGTGCCCTCCACGAACTCACTAATCATGCCTGGCATTCCCTGGTGGGTGACAAAATCACCACCTCTGCCAATGTTCCCAGAATGTACCACTGCACCAGTTGCCAGGTAATGCTACCTAATGTTGAAGGCCCATGTAGTGCAGGGGCTTCAGAGGCTGTACTGCCATATTGAGTCCAAGATGTGCTGGGCTTCAGTGCAGCAGACATTGTAATGGGGGCAGGCTAAGCCAGATAGGTTAGCTTACATCCCTATGCTGTAAATCATTTTGCGTGTTGTCAGAAACTGATGACATAAAAATGTTGTGACCACAATAGTGTATCTACTTTTTTCAGTCTTCCCTGTCTAGTCAAAAGAAATTAAGCTCTCTCTCACCTCATTCCATCAGCTACAGCATAACAGTAAGGGCTTGCTTTCTCCTTGTGCAAACATAAGCTGTGGGAATACTTCGACTGGTATTGCTTGGGGTTGGTTACTGATATAGGAGACCACACATAGCCTACGTGTTTGAATAGTGTTGCTGATTGTTTTTTACAGTCACAGTCTTCCTGGTCAGGTTCTACCCACTCCGTTTGCACACCCACCACTACTACACCTACACTTATACCTCACTAGCCACTCCTCTCTTACTCTCAGCCAGTCACACAACAACACATCCTCTATCCACACCTTCTATCTCCTCCTCCCTTCCTAAACAATGTTTTCATCTCTATCTTCCAGACATCTACAAATGTTATATTTACAAACTATTGTCTGTACTTTCCTAATACTCACCTACAACTTAACTTCCTACCACAGTCAATTACAAAACAACCTCTCCTTCTCTACTAATTCAGACCCTCAGCAACAACACTCACTACCACCGAATCTTCTCATTGCACCTAACATTTTCAACACAACATATATAACATACTTCCACATAAATACCTCCAACTTTTCCCAAAAACTTAAACATCTCTCACATTTATCAAACTATTAACTAAGTTCCCCAAACTTCTTTTACACTACTCTTCACAACTATATCTCTCTGGGGATATACATCCTAAATCTGATCCAGTATGTGCTCTACAACAAAGCACCAGTTCCACTATTCTGCCACACAACACTACTATATTATCTTCCCTTTGTAGCTCTAATCTCCTCCTTAACATAAATGCCAGGAGCTTAGTCAACAAAATACATTACTTATGTGCCAGCCTATCACTCTACTCCCCTGATATCACAGTTCTACTAGAAACACAATTGAAACCTGAAATTCCAATAATGAAATGCTCCCCAGTATACAATATACACAGACATGATAGGAAAAATAAGTGTGAAGGTGGTGTAGCCTTACTGTATAAAGAAAACTTAAAGGCACAACTCAGGAAACCAAGCTTGCCTGAATTCAGGAATATTGAGTTAATATTAAGCAAACTTGAATTGAACCATAAGAAATATGTAATCATAATAGCCACATATATTCATCCAGGTAATATCCCAAATACAGCTGAGGATCTCTTACACAGTTCGTCAAGAAACCATCGTGAAGGGTGACGTCGATATTGACTGATACTCTTATAAATCTGATAAGCCCACTAACTATAATAAAAAAGACCAGGCTCCGAACGTGGAAAACAAATGTAGCAAATTTAATAAGAAAATCACAATATTCTCTTTTCACTTTTGTAAATATTGTTATGTTGGGGTGGGAAAGGGAATTTGTGTTCCTCAGTCCATATTTCAAGTATATGCATTTTTACATAAGCTTTTTGGATGACATTTTTGTCTTGTGGGATTGCACAGTTAATGAAATTGCTGAATTAATTAGTTATCTTAATGGGTGTTGTTATTTGAAATTTACAGACTCTTAGAATAAAGAGAGTATAAGTTACTTGGGCACAAGGATCTCACAAAATGAAGGTAGTTTTAGATCAAATATATTTAGGAAAGAAACCTTTTGTAATGCATATTTGCATTACAGCAGTAATCACCCTTACTTTCAGAAAAAAAAGTTTAATAAAAGGGCAAGCCATGCGAGTGGCAAGAATGACTTCCATGGGTGACGATTTGGTAGGAGAACTGAATAAATTGAGAGACATGTTTTTGGAGCGAGGATACCCCATGCCAATGGTCGATAGTGTTTTTAAAGAAGTGAAGGAAGGATGGGGTAAATAAATATCAGCCACTTTTAGGAACAGATTTTGAAATAAAAAATGGGATGGACAAGAAAAACGGGTATGAAAAGGCACTTGTCCTGGAAAAAAATAGTTATTCCAAGGACATCAGGAAACTGGTGAACAAGAATTGGAATATTTTCAGGTTGAATAAGGAAATTAATGAATTAGTTGGAGTCGAGCCACTTTTTTAAGACTGGAAAAAAACTTTAAACAATTACTGGAAAAAAGGTTAGAGTTTGACAATGTAAATAAAAAGGGTACTGTACCATGTGGAAGCTGCAGTCAGTGCAGTTACATCAATAGAGAAAAAACATTGGTACTTGATAATATCCTGCACAGTAAGGTTACATTTGCTAATGGTAATTGTGCATCAAGTAAAGTGGTATATTTAGCAGATTGTAAAAACTGTGCAGGATTCTATATTGGCAAGACAGAAAGAGCACTAAAAACAAGAATTTCTAAACACCAATATGACATTAATAAGAAGAAGATCACCAACGCACTTTACAGGCATTCACTTGTCTGCCCTAATTTTAGAAGGTTTACATTTGGTATCTTGGAAAGGATTAAAATCACCCCAAGAGGTTGTGACTAGCAGAGAATGCTTTTCAAAAGAGAGTTAGTATGGCAGTTAAAATTAAATGCCACACTTACACCTGGCTTAAACAACCAGGTTTGTATAGGTCTCATTCTGAAAAAAAAACCTGATGTTGATCTTATAGTGGAATAGTAAATGTGCCTACTGCAAGTTTATTATATAAGATTACTGGTTTTAATTGGGTTTATCTGAAGAAGTCTCCCTGAGAGATGAAAGCGCTTATGAAAATATTGTGATTTTTTTTTTATTAAATTTGCTACATTTGTTTTCCACGTTCGGAGCCTGGTCTTTTTTATTATTCTTTCAGTATTTGCTGCTTTCCCATTTTTTTGGTCTTTTTTAAGCCCACTAACTGTATTAACCTACATGGATTTACCCATGGTATACATTCCCTGACTAGAACTGACAAAGTAACCAAAACACAATCAATTCTTGACTGGATTCTCACTAACAAACCTGCCCAAACCTACCAATCAGGCTGTCTCTCAGCATTAGTGATAATTTCCCTACATACCTAGCCAGATACAATCCACATCCCCTCAGAAATTCATCATACTATCTAATTCACAACAAAAAATACTTCACTGCCCATTCAACTCCATTTTACAAAACTGTGATTGTACCCCTCTAAAAAGACTACCCTTAGACACTGCAGTCCACTACTTCAATACTACCTTCCTCAACATACTAAACACATTAGCCCCATGCCATTCAACCAGAGTAAAAATCTAACAATGCTCATTGTCTAACAAGGGACAATAAAAATCTACTCAATTTGTGAGATTAATTCTGGACACTGTGGCACACTAACAAAAATCCAGCCAACCTTGAACACTATAGACAACTCAGAAATAAAGTCAAAGCCCGGGTCAAACTAGACAAAAATGACTTACTATACAGTTCTACAGAAAAAGCACCATGACAATCCTAAAAAAAATTGGTTCACCATAAACAAGCAGCCAGGCCAATCCACTACACCCTCACCATCATCCACTAATAACAACAACAGCATAGCAGCACAACTTAACTCTTTCTTCACAAATTTCATATGCTCACTAAAAACACTGTAATATCTTCCCCACAATCCCAACTATACCCACAGACACCACTGACATCCTTTCATTTAAACTTGTTAAAACGTAAACCATAAAAAGTTACTCTCCAGACTAAAGCCAACATCTCTGGCAGCTGACAACCTTCCAACAGAATTCCTACAAATCGCTGCAGATACCATCTCCTATCCTGTGTCCATTCTCATTAACCGAGCTATCACTGAGCAATATATACCTGCAATCTGGAAAATATCCTATGTAATTCCACTACACAAAGGTGGCACCTCTATTAAGTTCTCCAACTACAGACCCATAGCAATCTTATCACCCCTATCCAAAATCCTAGAAAAACTTATTCATACACAGCTCCTAAACTACCTCTTTTCTAATAATCTCTGCACCAGCACTCAGCACAGTTTCTGCCCTGATCATAGTACCACAACAGCCTTACTTAACTTTACCAGTACCAGCAACCTCCATAGAAATGAAGGGAATCTAGTTTCTTCCACCTTCTTAGACCTATACTAAGCTTTTGATACTGTTTATCATTAGAAAGTACTCAATGAATTCTCCTCTCTAAAACTCAGCCTTTCATCACTCACATGGTTCCACAGCTACTTAATTAATGCATTCACTCCAATGGAGTTCAGAAAGTTTTCACTGTAACTTCCAATGGGTGGACCCTAAGCCTTTTGACAATCCAATTATGTCCTCACATTTCAAACAAATGTTCATATCTCTGGACCATAAGGATTATAAAAGAAGTATACATGGAAAACCCTTCAGCACAAACTATTTTTACAGTGGTAGTATTCTTTAGGTTCCAGATCTTAAACTGAATTTTATAAGTCACAGTAAACACAGTAACTGTTATGTTTGTAATATTTTGCAAACCGAACAACTTATAATATCTCAGCAACCACTCAATTACACACACACACTGTTAGTAGCATTTTATTCATCCAGCTGAGAGCTTTCATATGAGGCTAAGGAGTTCTGTCTGGGTTACTTGGCTGTTGAAATATTTAGAAAAATGTGAAAATGATATCTATATAAATTAATATCATAAAAACAACAGTAAATATCTCTGTACCTGAACTAAACAGAGGTCAAATATTAATGCAGTTGAGTTTGCCATTGTGTAAGCTTTAAGATGAAGTTTTTTTTTAAAACCTTGGACATATCATGGTTTTGGAATTATTGATGCAAATATGAGCAAGCAATATTTGATGCCTACAGGCATCAGTAGGAGTTAACTACAGATGCACCTGGAGGCATCACTCGGATGTAATGAGATAACCAACAGCAAGCTGTCACGTGGCAACAAAACCTCTATTCCCTCTTACCTGTTACAATGGGGGGGGTTCCTCGAGGCTCAATTTGTGGTCCACTACTATTCATTATTTTTACTAACAAGCTCCATACAGATATTACTCCAGCTTCTACTGTCCAGTATGCTGACAACTCTACTGTCATCTGCATTGCACCTACCCTAAAAGAACTCGAAGCAAGGATGTAACAGTTATTCCTTGCTGTTGAGGCCTGGTTGTCAGACTTTAAACTAATTCTGAGCCCATCCAAAACAAACCTCATTTTATTTCACCCCAACATATTACTTCTCCCTTAAGTGTCATTACAAATACATCCTTCCAACAATATCATAATATCAACCATAGATCAAGCAAAATTATTAGGTGTGTTAATAGATGACAAACTGAGATTTGATTGTCACCTTTACCAATCTATTAAAAAGACACACTCAAAACTGGGTGCTCTCTACAGACTTAAAACATTCCTCACAGTTACCACTAGGCAGGCTATTGCCTGAACACATCTACTCTCCATACTGTTATATGCCTCCCCAATCTTCATCAATCTAAAGAAAACTGATCTTGTCAAACTCGAAAACTGCTGTAATAAAGTTGCTAAATGCACCACTAACTCCCCCTACAGGTCTCATGACTGCTCTACTTTACAACAGCTCATCTGGCTAAAACTACCCCATCAACTAACTTATACCCAACTCGTTACTACTCACAAACTGGTGTGCCTACTTGACAAACCTCTTGCGCTTCAAAAATTGTTCCAGCCCTATGCCAACTCTAGAGTCCTCAGATCCTCAAATAAATCCCTACTACAGGTAATCAAACCCAACAACAAAGCCAGTGACTCCCTCTACTCTAACTACATCTCTAAACTTTGGAACACTCTATCACAGGATATCAAAACCACTGTGAACCTAACCGTATTTAAAAACCTACTTCATCAATAACAAATGGCTTTGCCCACATGCTGTCCCTGACTAAATTCAATACCCAGAGTCCTTAACTAACCAAACCAATACCTTTCTGAACGCATGCATATAAATACCTAATCTTATAGATTAATTTCTCATACTTCCTACTCAAACCCCATCTTCCTATCCTGCTGTCTCTCCAATAACACATCTGCCTCTTCATAACTATCCACTCCTGGCCTCTCTTCTCTTACCCCATGTTCTGTTGGCTGTTTTAAATAACCTCTGCTACCTTAACCTATAACTAATGTAACTGCTCTAAATCTAATGCTGTAAGGATGATCAACCACTGTATGTCATATGTCACACTACTCTAACTGTACATCAATGCCTATAGAGTCTTGAGTTGTCTTGTATCTGTGGAAGGATGTTGAAACCAATATAATGTCAAATAGCCACCATTACTTAATTATTAATTAATTAATTGATTGATTATTAATGTATAATGTCCATCAAATGTTGACCATTCCATTTGCCCAGGGAGCTGAATGGGGCCAGTGTAACAGTGGTGTATATCCCACCTAGTGTTAATACCACTGAGGCTCTAAATAAACAATGCAATCACATGGGTGAGCTGCAGAGCAAATATCTTGACTTTGTACACATGGCAGCTGGTGACTTTAATAAAGAAGATCTAAAATAAGTACTCCCACACTACCATCAGTACGTGGATGTTCATACAAGGGGTGATAATATCTTGGAAAAGGTGCACATAAACTTAAAGAAAGCTTATAAGGCAGTGAAACTTCCACAAATGGGAAACTCTGACCATTACACCATCTTGCTATCACTAGCTTACAAACCTGCACTGGTTAGAGAGAAGCCCCCAATGAAACAATTCAAGGTATGGCCTGGGGTGGCTATGGAGGCCCTCTAAGAGTGCTTTAAAAGAACCAACTGGGATATGTTCAAGGAGGCAGCCATAGTGAATCAGCATCTGAACATTGATGAATAAAATGAGGTAGTGATGGCATATATTTCAGACTGTGTTGATGGGGTACCAAATTCCAAGAGTATCACTATTAGAGCTAAACAAAAGCTACAGATCACCCCTAAGGTATATGAGCTTCTGAAGGAGAGAAATGCAGCTTACAGGTCTAAGAAGAAAGCAGCCCTTAGTGTAGCAAGAGGTAATTGAAGGAGGGGGTATAAAGGAGGCTAAGAGGGAGCATGGCAGAAAGGTACAGAGCCACTTTGAAGACATGAAGGATGCAAAGGGAATATGGCAAGGCATACAGGAGATCACTGACTAAAAAATCAGGTCAGCTTAATGTGAGGACAGCATCGAATTACTGGACAGCTTGAACATCTTCTTTGGTAAATTTGAAGAAACAACAGGTTGGCATTAAACCTATCAACTGATGAGAAGGATGCAATACTCAGCCTTTGCACAGAGGAGGTAAGAATAGAGCTAAGGAAAGTGAACCCCAGGAAAGCTGCTGGCCCATATAACATACTGGGCAAGGTGTTAAAATGCTGTGCTGATCAACTATGCACAATGCTGAAGGAAATATTTAACACCTCTCTTGCAATGGCAAAAATACCCTCATGCTACAAGGTAACTAACTTCATCCCACTACCTAAGAAAACCACTCCTTCCAGCCCTAATAACTATAGACCTGTCGCTCTGACATCCACTGTTATGAAATGTTCTGGGCAGCTGATCAAAAAGCATCTTTCATCATGCATATCTCCTGATTTTGACCCTCTGCAGTTTGCATACAGATATTACCGATTTATGGCCGATGCCACATCAGGAGCACTACACATCTCCCTTGAGAATTTAGAGGACAAAGACAACTTATGTGAGGATGCTCTTCATAGACTTCCGGTCTGCAGTTAATATGGTGGTACCAATGCAGCTAACAGAGAAACTGGCACATCTAGGTATCAGTAATCATCTCTGTAACTAGATCCTGGACTTCCTGATTGAGAGACCACAGAGGGTGTGATTAGGTAAGACGACATTAAAGTGCATCACAATTAACACAGGGGTTCCACAGGGATATGTTCTCAGCCCACTGTTATTCACCAGTCTGACCTACGACTGGTATGCTAAGCACAAGTCCAACTATATCATCAAGTTTACTGATGACACCATAGTTATGAGGCTCATCACAAAGGAGGATGAAAGGGTGTACAGAGAGGATGTGGCATTTCTGCTTAGTTGGTGTGAGGGGAACAACCATGGCCTGAATTTAAGCAAGACCAAAGAGATTATCACTGAGTTCAGGAAAAGGAGAACAAACCACCCAGTGCTCAGGATCAATGGTGAGAGTGTGGAGAGGGTTCAGAGTATGACATTTCCGAGTGTACACATATCAGAGGATCTCTCGTGGTCGGAATACATCAGCCAACTGGTCAAGAAAGTGGACCAACGCCTCCACTTTTTAAGAAAGCTGGAAAAAGCTAAGCTTCCTCCTCATATTCTCTCCACCTTCTATAGAGGTGCAGTAGAGAGCATCCTCACTTGCAACTTCACAGTGTGGTTTGGAAGCTGCACAATTACAGAAAGGAGGGTGCTACAAAGAGTGGTGACAGTTGCAGAGGAGGTAACAGGTTCCAGCCTTCCATCGATTCATCATCTTTATTCTGCAAGAAGCATCCGAAAGGCCACCAATATAATACAGAACAACATGCATCCTGCTCATGGACTGTTTAATTATCTGGCATCAGGCAGAAGAAACCGCTGCATCCACTGCAGAACTACAAGATTCAGTAACAGTTTCTGCCTTGCAGTGATTAGACTTCTGAACTTGGTCACTAGTCCCAGGGGTCTGGACACATAAGTCAATTTTTATTTGTCCAATATATACTTACATATATTCCAAGTAAGTACAATATTTATTTATTATATCAATAATCAGTATTATTTAACTCACTCAAGTGCAATATTAAACAAATAACTTAGCCATGTCAATCTGTAGTGTGTTTTGTATTACTTTAAATAGGGTAGTTAATTTAACTCAGGGGAGGGTATTCTTTTCATATATGAGTGTTGGTAAATGTCTGTGCTCTTTCTTGTGTGTATTGGGAGTAGTATTGTATTTGTTAGTTATGTTTATTCCTGTGTTGTTTCACTTTCCCTTGTAATCTCAAAAACTGAGGTGATGCGCAAAATTTTGTTTAGGCTACACATGTGTAGTTCTAAATGACAGTTTACTTTGTCTTTGATTGAATATGTAACACCACTATCTAATGTTGTCAAAAGTCTGTAGAGCTTTTAATTTTAATTTTAGTTTTAATTTCATGTTGTAAAATATCTCTGGAGCTTTTCTACCCAGGCCTTCACTGAAAATGGCTACGACCCAGTCAGACTTTCCCAGTAAACAAATGTTAAATAAATAAATACTTTTTAACCACTAAAAAACATAACTGATGATTGCTTCAAGTAATTCTTACACTATGCATATACTGCACATATACTTGATCAAATAATACAGATTAATTAAGCAGCATAGCGTGTATGCCAATTTTTTAAAATTATTATGTAATCTTTTTAAATAATTTAACAATATATTTGTTACCTGTGGGATTGGAACTCACAGCATCTGAATGGAGTATTACAACTGACTGCTACAGCTGGCTTGAGCTACAGACTGAAGCATGCATGCTTGATTTTACAGTTAAGATATGTAAGCTTAATTTGCTACTACAGTATAGAAAAGCAATCCTTTAGATAAAATAATACATATGTTGCACTGCATGCATACCTCTTGCTTCTGTAAGTCTTTCTAAATGATCAGTGTGGCTTCCCTGTTTGCAGAAATCTCCTGAAAGGCTGTAGAATAAAAAGAACAGAAAAAGAGAACAGCATTATACATACCGGTCTTGCCTATATTCAGCTTTCTATCTAATTTAAATTATTGTTATATGCATATTTACACAACTGTGGGATGGCAGAAGTCCTAAACTCATCCAGCCACTGGTTCAGAGTATCCTGATTGCACCTTTTGAGGTCATTATAGTGGTGGCTTCATTGCTCTCCAGTGTGTGGAATACTGGTTTCACTGGAGACAGACTTGTTCAGATTATTCCAAACCTCAGATTTGTACTGAGGCGTGGTATAGTCCCCCTGCAGCAGCCTTCAGCTGTGGCACTTTACAAGGAGTCCAATAAAGATTGTGGACTCCTTCACACCCCACCTTTGAGCACCAAATTAGGCTCATTCTCTTCTAGCTCCAGACATATCCATTGAAGTTCAACAGTAGCAGTTGAGTGTTTTCCTGCCAGTTCTTGTTATCGCACAACCCAAATAATGCCAACCACATTTGCATGATGTTAAGCGGAGAACAACAGTGTCAAACAGAGAGGAAAGCAGTTTTTGAAATAGTAAGGTTATTCTGACAAGTGACATTAGATTATGGGTTGGTTGGTTGCTGCTGTAAATGTTATTTGATTTAACTTTGCAGATATGTATTGTGTGGCTTTATCCATGGATAAAATGAATTTGTACAATATGGGATTCAAACCTATGCAAAACAAAAAAAATGTAGTCATCTATATAAGTAACTTTTCACCCCTGCCACAGAGGAAGAACTTGTCAGATGTACTCACTAATTATATATATATAAATGCACATGACAGAGTAAAGAGACTAACCATGTATGTGTGTGACCTGACAAGGTCTTGGTTTATACATTCATGTGTGTATGAGTATCATCGAAGTCTGACGTCCATCCAAGGCCAAACAAAACAATTATAATTACAGAAACATAATTGTCATTATACCCTCAGTCACACATATAATTCATATGAGCTCCAGGGCTACATATTATTTATAATTATTTATTTATTGTTTGCACTGTTTTATATTTTTAAAACCGAGTGGACAAGCATTAATAAAATTGGGAGTATGCTAGATTAGCATCCTAGCTAATACATAATTGAATCAAGAAAAAGAGAGAAAAGGGGGGAGACAAAGAAGAAATGCACATAATATATTCACACATAATATTACACAGCATTCAAGTTATTATTATCAATCGATTTTTTTTTATTAAATCTTGATTGAACTATTATGTATTGGAAATGCTTATACATACATGGGAACTATGAGTGTATTGCTAACTAGTGCTGGTGAGTGTTTACATTTGTAGTCAACTGTTAATAAAATAAGAGATATAATACATTTGCTAGTTCCACATGCTGCAATATTGCACTGAAACCACTTTAATCCTTCTATTGCCATTCTTTAGAAAAGCTCTTCTAGTTAAATTAAGGTAATACAGATGGATAGATCAATATCTATATCTATCTATATATATTTATCTATCTATATATATATATATATATATATATATATATAGAGAGAGAGAGAGAGAGAGAGATCTCTGTTTCACTCACTAAATATATATCTATATATATATATATATATATATATATATATATATATATACTTGACATTTCTTTTTGATTTGGTTGCAATACTGTACTGAAAGCACTTTCATCCTTCAATTACCATTCTTCATAAATACCCTTGTGGTTGTATATAGTAATGAAATCAGTTATAGACAGAATACTACATTTATTACTTGACATTTATTTTTGATTTGGTTGCAGTACTGTACTGAAGGCACTTTAGTCCTTCTGTGACCATTGTTTCTAAATAGTTTTGCAGTTACATATACTAATGAAATCAGTTAAATACAGAAATCAGCATTTATTACTTTATTCATACTTACCAGCATCTTCCACTAATCTTTTATTTCTCTGCCATTCTTGTCTATGATTCTTTTCAACTTCCTCTTCAGATAGAATGAAACACAAACATAAGACTATTGTTGTTCATCTGTCTCTCACTTTTTTCCTTAACATTTCTAATATGACTACTAATACTACTCTGCAAGGCATTTCAGTTACTATTGTTCTTGCTTAGTATATCTGTTATTTTTTTAAATATTTATTCACATCTGAATTCTCGTACTGTGCCATTTCCTTTCATGTAAGTTAAATACTAGGACTGTGTGTTCCTTCAAATTGTTACACTTTAATATGTGTGCACAGCTTGCCTGGTTGTGGGAGGGATATTTTCTGACATCATGCCATTCACTTTAAGTCTATGTTCTACTTTAAACTGTTATAGTTGGCATACCTAAGTTGGAGTTTGATATAACGGTCTGTGAATTTTCTTTAGGCAGAAGCAGAAACTGTGTAAACATGCAAAAATGTAGCAATTGAAATGTTTTCAATTCTATTCAATTCAACCATCATTAATCAAAACATTATCCACTCTCACAGATGGATCCAGCACATGCACTTCAGATCAATATTGTGTGATTTGATAATTTTCTGATTAATAACTATAAGCATGTAAAGAAATTGCATAAAGATGTAATACAATTGGTCATTTCTCACTAAATTATGTGCTGGTCATTCACTTAACACTGAAACCTCCAACCCCTTCCCAACCTGCACTCTGACTAGGGCGTGTTGCCTGACTGAGTTCAGCCATCTTGTACATGTGGATAAAATTGTGGAAGAAATTACTTTCTTATAAAATTATACTAGTAAAGGCTTTCTGGTCTACACAAAGCAGATGCTTTCTTTACAAAAATGGTCTACATGTACTTCATGTACTTCAACTGCTAACTAAGATAATACCTATTGTAGATTAAATAATGTGACAATCCATATATGTATCTACAGACACATATACATACATATATAGATAGGTCTGTGTATAAATACATTTATATACATGAAAGAAATAGATATAGGTGTACTCATGAAGATGTACCTCTGTAATTCAGAAACACACACACACACACACACACACACACACACACACACACACACACATGCACACACATGCATAAGCAGATATATTTATTTATTTATTTATTTATTTTATTTATTTATTTGTTTGTAATTTGTTAACCAGGAAAATCTACTGGGCCACTCAGAGTCCATTTTCAATGGAGGCCGGGGGACAAAAGTTCCTCAGTACAATAAAAGTAGAATTTTATATATTGGTAGTATACAAGTAACAAATAATTATTTTACAATATGAAAGTATAGTTACTGTTAAATAAATTCGTTAAAGTCAGACTGTAAAAATCATCTGGCATTTAAAAATGACAGTCAATAACAAACAGTAATGCAGGTTTCTCAGGTATCTACAAATACTCTAATGTACATTAGGAGGCAAAAAACCATACACAAACTTGTACAGAATTTTGTCTAGTTTTATTAGTGAAACACATGTCATTTATACTGTTTGCAATCAGCTTTGCCCACCTCACTGACGTGGTCAGTGACAGGGTTTTACATCATGATCATTCATAAGAAAATGCTGATATTACAATTTTTAAAAGTTACTTTCCCATGAGAATATTACAGCCTTGCAAGCACCTGGTCAGTCACAATGTCCTTCGAGGATGTAGCCAATTCAAGGCTCTTAGATTAGTTCGAATACAATGGGTGCATGTCTTCTTTAATGCTTCTCTTTGTCTCTTTCTTGTTCACCAGCTGGACATTATCTCTGATAGAAAACAAGGCGGCTCTTCTGGTAGAAGCAGGAAAAGATACACATGCACACAGATTCATTATTTTCTAACTTTGCAAAATAATCTTTCACTGACAGACATGAGCCAGGCCGAGCTGGTCGCTGCCAAGGCCAAGTTTCTAATCACACAGCAGCTTATGCTTCAAGCAATAATATGCGAGTTTATTTCTACTATTATTCTAGTAAAACAGAATTAAATGCATTACATATTACTCTATTTCTCAATCTATGTATTTCATATATGTTCAAGTTCATTTATATATATCAAACCACACAACTTATATGTCAGAATATGTGAATACATATTTCTCTAACAGCTTATATATGAATACATATTTTTTAGCAGCTTGTATGTGAATACATATTTTTAGCAGCTTATATGTGAATACATATTTTCTAACATTCTCCCTCCTGTTAATGCATTTCATTCTATTTGAAACATAAACAGTATTATTTCATTTCTTAGCTTTTTCCTTTCAAGGACTTTCAGCTAAGTAAGTCATTTGTTTTACATTTCAGATAGGCTTTCACTTGGTATCAACAAATCCAATTCCATGTCCTGGTACATAGTTTCAGTTACTGATATGTCAACTAGGTCTTTAACTAATTTTTTCACACAGGGTATGCCGCAGCAGACACATGCTCCAATTATGAGCAGTACTACACAAATTGCAATCAGAATATTCATAAGGACCGACCCCCACCCCCCCAAATAGATTCTGGAAAAAGTTCGTCAGTGGGTTTGGGCCTGGTTCTGCCATTGCTGACACCTGCTGTATTACCTCCAGGTGATCATTGATTTCATGTTGGTTGTCTGGCATGTAGACAGCATTCTTCTTTGATAAGCGTACCACCTCTCGCTAGGGTGAAGTCGAGAGCCATTCGGTTCTGTACGACTGTTCTCATTGCATTCATTTCATCAGTCACAAGTTCAAGAGCGGAAAAAGTCGCATTGCTCATTACTTGAGGAGTTTTGACAGTTTCCACAGTGCCCAAATCGATTTGACTGCTCCGTAGGCTGGGAATATTCCAGCCCAGGATATAACACTGTCACTCAAGTCCATATGAGTCAGTTTTTCTTTGTCCTTCACAGCGAATGATCCTTCCAGCTTGCTTCAATCTTACCCACCGGATTAGCAGGTTTTGACTGTATTCTCGGCTTGCTGAGCTACATTTCTCACATTGTATTTTACCCAGGGCAATTCTGCAGTATGTCTTATGGCTGGAACCAGATAACCCAAAAACAACTGCCGGACCAATTCTCAGGTAACCATTTATAGGCCTTTTTCCCACAAACAAAATAACAGTTTTCTACTTTAGTACTGATGCGGGTTAACCCTGAATGAAACATTTTTTATCTATAACAGATAATTGTCTATATATTTCAGGAGTTTTGCACATCTCTCAATGTTGTTTTCATCAAGCTTAAATACGAACCATAGTTCGTGCTACAACTAGTACCTTGGTCTACAGGTTTTATATAACATTTGTAAGACACAGTTATGTTACAGTTACTCCAACCAACCTGGAGTGTATCATTTTAACAAAGCAAACAATTCCTTTCTGAGTAGGTAAATATAATGCCACTTTGTCTTGTGATCTCACAGTACCGTGTCAAATAATAGGTTTTCCCAAGTTTCATTTATCCCCAGGGGACAGCAGACATCAAAGTCCTCCATATGCTGTGGGTATTGCAGTACAAACCCAGCAATTAAACGTTCATAGTCTCTACATAGACTCGTTTCATAGCCAGGTATGTGTTGAAGTTGGTGCCAGTCTATAGCCAGTTCATCATCACGTTTTATCAATTTCACTTCTGTAGTTATATGCAAGAAAACCATAACAACAAAAGGTCACTACAAACATGGTTAATAAATGTATGAACAGTAGGCCAGTGAACCAATGTCTTTGGGGTTGTTTTGCATTTTTATTCACTCTGCCTCTGGCCATCCTGTTTCTGTGGTATGTCAGTTAAAAATGTTTGTCCAACTTAAACTCTTTAAGTGGTTTACAGTCGTCAAATGAACCCAAGATGATCTCTCAGCAATTTTACTGCAGTAGGTGTTGCCAATAGTACCTGGTACGGACCTTCCCACTTTGGACTCGCCCAGTTCTTTCTTTTGATGACTTTCAGCCGGATCCAGGACCCGGGTCAGCACAGCCTCGGTTTTGTTTCTTCTTTGTCTGAAAAGAGTTCAACTGCAAAACAGTCTTATTTGTTAACAATTTCTTCATATAACTAGCTAATGAGCTATCGGCCTCCAGCTCTGCAGGCATGAGGGCCTTCCATTGTGGCACGCAATATGCTCTCCCAAATACTACCTCAAAGGGTCAAACCCCTCACATTTGGAACAGTTCTCATGCTCAGCAGTGCTAAAGGCAGACAGCAAATCCAAGTCTTTTGAGTCTCACTTATCAATTTCCTCAACTTGTTTTCAAAATTCCATTGTACCTCTCCACCAGTCCTGCTGACTGAGGGTGATAAGCACAATGGTTCTTCAAAGAAATCCCAAAGATTCTCCCAAGCTGGTGTATTGTCTGGTTAACAAAATGTGTTCCATTGTCACTATAAATTCTTTCTGGTATGCCAAATCTAGGAATGATTTCTTTCACTAAGGCTTTTGCCACTGTTGCTGCATCCGTTCCTAGTCGGAAAAGCTTCTACCCATTTTGAAAACATATCTATGATCACTAAACAGTATTTTTTCCCTTCACATTTATTCAGTTCTATGAAATCCATACAAATAGTATGGAACGGGTAGGGTGGTGTCGGAAAGCTCCCGGTTTAAATGCTCCCTGTGCATGATGTTTGCTACAAATATGACATGTTGCACAAAATTTTTGTGTATAATGTAAATATGTTTGGAATGTTTTGTTAACTAACTGTACCATCCCCCCTGTTGAGACATGGCTCTGCCCATGACTCAACAAAGCTGCATATCTAAATAAATTAGATGGCAATATTGGCTTTTTCTCTTTGGAGATGTACAGTCCCTCTTCAAGGATTGCTCCTCGTTTTATCCACTTTTGCTTTTCTGCTTTTGTAGCTAATGTCTGCATTGTTTTTAACATTTCTAAATCTAGAGTCTCAGAAGGTTGTAGTTCTTCATTTGAAAACACAGTTTCTAGGTCTGAGGCAGCTTGCTTTGCAGCTGCATCAGCTCGAGCATTCCCTTTGAAATTTTATCTTGTTGTTTGGTATGGGCTGCACATTTACAAATAGCTATTCTAGTGGGTAACTGAATAGAATCTAACAGGTTCAAAATCAATTGTGCATGATTAATCGGTTTGCCAGTAGATGTTATCATTCCCTGTTCTTCCACTGTTGGCAAAGACATGCACTGTAGAGAAAGCATACTGACTGTCAGTATATATGTTAACACATTTATCTTTCGCTAGAGTGCAGGCACGTGTCAAAGCTATCAATTCTGCTGCTTGAGCAGACAGGTTATGTTGCAGGGGTTGTGCTTCTATGATTTCATTATCCGTCACTACTGCATAACCCACTAGGTTCTTTCCTGTAGGTCCTCGTCTACAGGACCCGTCCACATAAAATGTCACCTCTGCATCGGCTAAAGGCACATCAGTGAGATCCTGTCTGGGTGGTTATTTGTTCCATTTCCTGTAGGCAGCTGTGTGGTGTGCCATCTACAGGAATCGGAAGTAATGTCGATGGATTTAATGTTGTGCATCGTTCAATTGTCATATGAGGTTGACTCAATAGTATGGTCATACAAGAAAGATGTCTGGCAGGGGACAAAAATGCTACTTTTTCTTGCAGTAAAATTATCGCAACTGCATGAGGTACTCTCAACGTGAGAGGATGAAACAATACCACTGAGGCTGAAGCTTGCACTGCCATAGCTGCTGCAACGACTGCTTGTACACAGGGTGGCAATGATCGTGCCACCGGATCTAACTGTGATGAATAGTAAGCTATGGGGCGTTGCTTGCCACCATGTTGTTGCGTCAGTACTGTCGTCATATATCCCCGCCTACAATCTACAGTCTGGAAAAATCTCTTATGGTAATTCGGAAGCCCTAAAACTAACGATGAAACTATCAGTTGTTTTAGTCTGCAAAAAGCTGCTTCTGCTTCCGATGTCCAATGCAGTGTTTCTTGTGCTGCCATTGGTGTTTTAAATATTAAATCAGCCAATGGAGCCGTTTCTAAGGCATAATTGGTATCCAACCCGACAAAATTAGTCGTTCCCAAGAAGGACATCATTTCCTTTTTGGTAGTTGGTCTAGGTGCTTGTAAGATTGCTGTTTTCCTATCTTCATCTAATGTTCTACCTTCTTTGGATATCACATATCCCAGGTATTTAACCTGCTCTTTCCAAAGTTGCAATTTGTGTTTATTCACTTTATGCCCTTGCTCAGCCAAAAATTTCAACAATGCTATTGTGTCTTCCCTACATTGCTGCTGGGTAGGAGCTGCAAGCAAGATGTCATCTACATAAAGTAATACTTGACTGCCCCCTGGTGGAGAAAATCCCGCCAGGTTGCTAGCCATCTCTTGTGCAAATATTGTTGGACTTTCACTATATCCCTGTGGTAGTCGGGTGCACGATACCTTTTGCCCTGAAATGTAAATGCAAACCAATGCTGGCTGTCAGGGTGGATAGGTATTGAGAAAAGCATTGCTAATATCTACCACAGTGAAATATTTTTGTCTTGGCTTCAAATCATTTAACAAGGTATGTGGGTCTGGCACCGTAGGTGCCCTTGGTATTACCGCATCATTTACAGCCTGCAAATCTTGTACCATCCGCCATTCCCGTTTGCTTTTTAACAGGAAATAGAGGAGTATTACATGGTGAATCAAGGATTCTACCAGTATCCCTTTCTTAAGTAATGCCATTATGATAGGTTTGATTCCCTGTTCATCCTTGCTCAAAGGATATTGTCTTTTCTTGGTCTAAAGGCCGATTTTGGTGTAATAACTACTGGCCCTGCTGTTGAATAAGCCCCACATCCGATTTTCCTGTTGACCAAAGAATATCTGGTATTTTACTCAAAGCTTTCTCTTCTTCTTCTATCAAGAACGCCAATCAGCTGTCTTCACTCTGTTGTAAGTGTACAGCTGTTTTATGCTAACTTAGATTAACAATTTAGTTTCTGTTTCTGTACTCCTAAGTCCGATAATTCCAAGTCAGTTAGTTTCTCCCATCTTGTCACTTTGTCACCCAAGTCTACCCACCTAACATTCCTGTTTTTGGTTAGCCTAACATGCGTAGTTTATTGGATTTGTACAATTCCAAGAACTCCTGAGGTAATGAACAACTCACTACACTATTGCCCTCAGTGTCCCAGTATAAAGTCCGTAGTATTAGTCTATTTGCGGATTCTGAACAATTTTGTTCATATTCTTTATCAGGCCCTGATGTGCTACAATAATATAGGGTACAATGTAACAAGTGTTGTTGGTCAACATCGAGGGAAGCACCTTGCTGGTGGCTACATTCATTAGTTCCTTGGTCACTGCCCCTGGACGGTTGTAACCAGGTCCTGGCTGTACCAATAATAGGCCTCACCCTCCGATCGTACTACAAAAGCATCAGTTTGTCTCTGTGCCTCCATACCATTCATGGTAGGGACTACTGCTATGCCAAAAGTTGCATAAGATCTCTTCCTAATAAGTTCATGGGGCATTTGGCAGAAAGTACTATTTTACTTCTCTGGGTTATACCCGAGACAGGGTCAGTTATTGCTACATCATGGGAAAGTGGTTCCCTGTACAGCTGTCCGTTTGCTGCTTTCACTAATATATAATCGGGTGACTCAGAATGTTCGGTAACCTTGAAGGGTGTATCAAGGTCCGTGATGCTCCTGAATCACACAAAATTTGACTTCTCTCCCTTCCACCAGAAGTGTAACTTCGGTTTAGTGTCTGCTAAATAGAGCTCCAAGCTCAGTAGTGCCAAGTCCAAAACTTCACTTTCCCCAACTTCTACATCCGGTTGCATATCATTTGTTTCTTCTAAGGTATTTACATTATTCCCTGCTCATTAGTCTCTCCTAATGACTGCCGAGCAGTATAACTGCCATCTAGTCAATCCTCATCATCCTTATCCTTTTTTCCACAGGTGCCTTGCTCCTGCAATCCCTTGCCAAATGTCCCTTCTTACCAATTGAAGCACTCACCTCTTTTTCCTGTCCTCATAAAACTCTGAGTTTCTGTCAGAACGTTTGTTACCCTGAGCATTTCTTACCCTTTTGGCTGTTTGTACTACAAAACTTCCGCACCGTCTTCAGCTGTGAAGACCTGCGTTTTCTTTTCTTTTACTGTTAAAATGTTTTTCGGCATGCCTAGCATACTCTAACAAGGCTTGGAGCCTACTGATCTATCATATGCTTCGTGAAGCTATTGATAGGGGCAATACAACCTTTTAAAAATGCATTCTTCAACTGCTGTTCATATGGGCTATCATTTTTTTGATTTTCAGGAATAGTCATACCACTATGATTATTGAAACATTCTAATAATCTACCAAAGTATCGTCTACTGTTTCATTATCTTGTTATGCGCATTGGTTAATACAAGTCCAATCTGCCCTAGGTTTCCATTTTTCAGTAATGCGGTCTGTAAGACCCTTCAATCTAGCATCTAGTTCTGCGTCACTATGTGGGAGTGGCCTGAGTTGCGTCACGGGCATTCCAGGCGCCACAAATCATATGCCAGTCCGGACCTAAAATTTGTCTAACTACTTTTTCTACTTCTTCCCCATTCAGGTGGTAACTCAATCTCATACCCTGTAAATCTTGTACAAATTTCTCAAAGTTAATTTTGGATGGGGAATTCCTCTGTAGCTTTCGGATATCTTCCGGTGTCCACGGTCTATACACTAAGAGAGTTGAGGCCTGGCCCTCCTGTCCTGCCTGTGGGTTTGGTACTTCAATTAATGGACAGATTTCCTCACTCTCATCTAATGAATTTCCGCTTAGTTGAACATCTATAAGTGTTTGACGTGTTCGGGATCTAGTTCCGATAGGTTCTCTTACAAATGGTTGTCTTAATACCCCTATTGTCTCCGGATAACGTGGGGGGGGTCCAGCCCGCCCTCCCGCTTCATATTCTAAGTAAGGCATCGGAGGAGGTGGTAGGGGAGGGACCGATGCTACTACTGTATTATTATCCTCTTTGTCTAAAAATAATGCTTTTGCATTTTTATTTTTCTGTTCCCTTCGGTTCACTTCCTCAATCCACCTATGTGCTTGAGGAACTGTTGTTGTTTTTGCCTGACCTTCTCGTCAGATTTTAACTGTTTCAAAAGTTTTACTAATGATATTTTATCTAATTTACCATCAAAGTCATACTTATTAACCCATTTTGAAAAATGTCTCACATTATCTGCTCTTTGCAATTGCATATACTTCTTCTGTTAGGGGGTCACGTGACCCTTTAGTGCATTCATTTCCCATGTCTCTTCAAAAAGAACTGTTACGTAACCCTTTCTCTTGTACCACGTGGTATCTTATTCCCGTATCCACAGTAGTGTCTAGAATGACTGTTTTACTTTGCTTTGTTTACTTCCTGATCTATGACTCAAGATACAATACTTGACTACCTCTCCCTGCTATCACAAACCTTAGCAATAGCACAGTGTAACCTGGTCCCTGATCTAAAACAAAAACAAAGAGAGGAATTCTGCTTACCCGAGCCTCCCGCTTACTGTTATACTTCTTTTAGGATCCAGTTTTCCGCCACAGATCAGACAAGTGGACAGCCTCTTTAGATACGACAATTCAGTCGGAGGTCTTTCCTTCTTCTGCGCAGGTTTCGGTGCCACCTATATACTCTGACCTGCAGCTTACCAAGGGAATTCCGGCACGATTAGGACCAAAATTTTAATAAATTCGTTAAAGTCAGACTGTAAAAATCATCTGGCATTTAAAAATGACAGTCAATAACAAACAGTAATGCAGGTTTCTCAGGTATCTACAAATACTCTAATGTACATTAGGAGACAAAAAACCATACACAAACTTGTACAGAATTTTGTCTAGTTTTATTAGTGAAACACATGTAATTTATACTGTTTGCAATCAGCTTTTGCCCACCTCACTGACGTGGTCAGTGACAGGGTTTTTACATCATGATCATTCATAAGAAAAATGCTGATATTACAATTTTTAAAAAGTTACTTTCCCATGAGAATATTACAGCCTTGCAAGCACCTGGTCAGTCACAATGTCCTTCCGAGGATGTAGCCAATTCAAGGCTCTTAGATTAGTTCGAATACAATGGGTGCATGTCTTCTTTAATGCTTCTCTTTGTCTCTTTCTTGTTCACCAG
>NC_056751.1:525995776-526018276 GCF_019279795.1 Protopterus annectens | reverse complement strand
GAACTGTTGGATAATGAACACAGCACAGCTCCCAGGTTCAGTAGAATTTTTGGCTTGGCCAAGATTCACAAAAATGTGGATGACCCTATGTTTAGGCCAATTGTGGCCAGTGAAGGGACAAAAACTGAGGCCATTTCTATTTTTGTAGACAAACATTTACAAAAGGTGGCAGTCAATGTAGTGCTTACATCAAAGACACTTTTGATTTTTAGCAGGCACATCAAAGAAGTGGATGTTATAGATTCAGATATCTTAGTCATTTTAGATGTAAAGTCCTTATATACAATCATTCCCAATGATGAGGGAATGGAAACAGTTAGGTTGGAGCTTTTGAATTCAGGATTGTTCTCAAACAATACCACCAGCCTGTTAATGGAGATGTTAGATGTTATTTTGAGCTATAATTATTCGAAGTTCAAAGAAAATTTTTTTCCATCAAAGAAATGGGGTGACGATGGGTACAGCGATAGCACCCAGTTATGCGAGCATCTTCATGAATGGTTGGGAGAAAAGGCATATTTTGATTGATGCATTTAAAAACAACTTACTCTGTTACAAACATTTCATTGATGATTTGTTTATTGTTTGGAGAGGTTGAATGGAATCTCTCAAATTGTTTTTACCTTACATTAATGCAGTTTGCACGTATTTGAAATTCACCTCAGTTTGGAAGAGTATCTCATATTTGGATGTAGTAGTGTACAAAGAAAATGGCAAATAACCAACTAAAATTAACAAAAAGAATGTACAAAATAATTCATATTTGCACTTTTCGAGTATGCATCCCAAATATATGAAAGAGAATATTGTCAAAGGTCAACTGATGAGAGTCCATCATCTTACTTCAGGAGACACAGACTTTATTAAAGAAGTTAGAGCAATATGTCATAAATTTGCAGCTAGGGATTATTCCAACAAATTAGTTAGAAGCAAATTTGATGAAGTGAAAGGAATTAGGGACAATTTCGGAGGCCCCCCTAAGAAAAATATGATTAGAGACTACAGGACTGCTATGCAAATATCCACCAGTGTAGATTCAGAAGCCATTAAACAGATTATTAAAACCAATTGGAAAATACTGAAGAGCAGTGAAGAAGTACAAGAAGCAGTTGGAGACAGTGCATGCTTTGTGTACAAAAAAGGAAAGAGTTTTAAAAACTTCTTCCAAAGTCAACTTAATGTTAGGTCTTCTAGCGTAACAGGTAGGATGGAGAAATGTTTGGCATGCAGTCTTTGTGACTTATTTTACGAAGGAGTAAGAGAAATTGTCATTAACAATGTTAATATATATATAAACAACGTTTATACTTGCAAATCAAAATTTGTTGTATATCTAATTATATGTCAGTCTTGTGATGCATTCATAGATTCATAGATTCATAGATTAGTACTAAGCTAACTGCAGCCATTTCAACCCTAAGAGCCAATTATCCCTTGTGAGACTCAAACCCTGCACCTTGTGTTTGCAAGGCAAACACCTTAACCATTAGGCCACCCTCCCAACCCCATTCTATGTTGGTCGTACCAGCAGGGAGTTATACAAGAGAATGTATGAGCACAAAAGAGCTGTGGAGACTGGCAGTGAAACTAATGCTTTGGGCAAACATTATAAAATGGGGGGGGTTATAAAATTGATTTTAAATTTGTGGTTTTGGGAAATATTGCTGACTATGAGATAAAGTTGAATGCAGATGATGAGCTTGGATGGTTGGAATACACTTGGCAAGTGAAGCTGAATGCTTGTTATCCCCCTGGGCTTAATAACAGAGAAGATTTTGTAGCCTATTTGAAAAGGAACAGGTTAAGACATTGAATTTAAAAATGTCATGTGATGAAAAGTTTTAGTATTTAATGAATGGTGTACATTTTTAATTCAGTCTGATGAAGTCTTGTGCATGGAAAGACGAAAGCGCTTACTGAATCGTGGTATTAAAGTATCAGTTTGGTTTATCACAGAGTTTTGTTATTTTTAGTTTTTGGTTATTTGGTTTAAAAGTTTTTAGTTGATTTCATTCCATATATTGGTATAAAGATGCAGTTCTGTGTATCATATCTCTCAAACTATTAACACAAAAAATCTGGATAAAGCTGAAAGTAATGAGGGCACAGAGGCCAATAGATAGGGACACATTTTAAATATTTCTCTTATAAACTTAGAAATTTGCTAGAATGAAATATTTTATGTTAGCATGCATTTTCTAAAGGTTATTAACACTGAAACTCAAATGACTGTCATTATTTAGTGACTTCAGGAGCTCATTTTTAGTGGAGATCTGAGGAGAAAAGCTCCATTGTAATGCAAACAAAATGAAAAAGTACAAAGCCATACAATATATGAAGGGTTGGTAACATAAAGCAGTACTAAGCAGTTACATAAGGCAGAGAAATCATTTACATAGTAGTCAGACAGGAAGTGAAAAATAAAAATCAAGAGGTTGACAATATACCATAGTTGTCACAAGGCAGTTATTTATTAAAATGAACATATTTATACAGATTGTGGTTACAAGATAAAATATAAATATTTACACAGATTGTAGCTGCAACTGAAAGTGTGGTATTACATCTATTTGAAAGAGAAATAGAGTTATGAGAGTTATCACATCAAGAAGAAATGAGGAAAAATTAAGTGGAGGATGGAGTCATAAGGTGTGGGGATTAGGCAGGGTCTTAACAGGTGCAGGACCATGTGTTAAATAGGGAGTATTTTAGCTCTTTTTTGAAATATGTTAGGTGTGGGATATTTCTTACATAAGAGGGGATTTTTTGTTCCAGACTTGGAACACTGATTATTTGTGTAGGTGTTTGCCAATGTTTTATTGGGTTTGTAGATATCAAGGAGATGTTGATCAGAGCTACAGAGAGGGCAATTACAGGTATAGTAAACTAGGGAGGAGAGGGAGAGGCAGGTAGTAGGTTTGTAGAGTATTGAATGTGTGTGTGAGTTGTAGCTGTGACAGTTGTTGGGGAGGAATTCTAGCCATTGAAGTTTCTTTAGTGCATGGCAGTTGTGAGAGTTGTAAAGTAGATTTGTGGCAAATCTTGTAATTTTGTTATATGCTAGTTCAAGCTTAGTGATTAATGTAGATTGCATATTTGTAAGGATTGGAGCTCCATAGAATAGACAAGATTGTAGGAATACCTGTGCCAGAGAAAGTTTAGAGTCTATAGTAAGGAATTTCTTATTTCTATAAAGCATTCTCAGTTTTTGATGATTTTTTTAATACACTGTTGAATGTTAGGGTCAAATTTTAATTGACCATCAATTATGGCATCAAGTAGCTTAGTGTGAGGTTCTGCTTTAATGATAGTGTTGTCAAGAGATGAGATGGTAAAGGTAGATTTGTGATGGGATACTGATCATAGAAGGAAGAGAAGGAGTTTTATTTTTTTTTGGGAGGGTGGGGGGTTTAAGATGAGCTGATTTTCAGAAAGCCTGCAGATTCATCTGCATATTGCATTAGAGAAGAGTGGCCGCAGGATGTATAGAGGTTCTTATTAAAGATATTGAATTGAAGGGGCCCCAGGATAGAGCCCTGGTGGACTCCTGATTGGATAGGTAGGAATGGGGAGCAGGAAGTGTGCCATCTGACAGAATGTAGCCTATTGGTGAGGTAACTGGAGAACCAGCTAAGAGTGGAAGTATTGCAAATGTTTTTTTCTTGTCTCTATTGATTTGTTTTTTGGTACGGTTTCTGAGTTCTTTGTAGTTTTGGAGAAGTGATGGGGGTTTGGTTTTAAGCCAGGATTTCCAGACACTGACTCTTCTATGCATAAGGGAACAATTATCTTTTGAAAGCCAGGGAGCATAATTGGCTTTTATCCTAATTTTCCTTAAGGGTGCTAGTGAGTTAAGAATGTCAAGGAAAATCTGGTTGAATTTTTGTACTGCTTCATTGAGGGGAAGGTGACAGAGGCAGGATCAGTTGATATATGATAGTCTAGTGTTAACTGCTTCAGCATTAAAGCTGTAGATTTTTCAGCAGTCTCTGTATAAGTGAGACTTAGATGTTTGGAGAAAGTGTCTTTGGATGAGGGTGGGAAGATGGTCACTCAAGGTGTTGGGTAAGGTACAGGGATTGTGGTAGAAATTTGGTTCGGTTGTAAGGATCCAGTCTAGGATTGAGCTGGTACTAGAGTTTTAGTTTATGCATGTGGGGGATATGATAAGTTGGTTGAAACCATGAAGGTTGATGCTGAGGTTAGGGGAGTCAGACATTAGTTTTGTCCAGTCAATATTTATGTCCCTAAGGATGAGAGTTTTGTAGCCGATCCATGACAGTATGTGCTCAAGGATGAGGATGTTATTACCTGGAAATATGTAAATGGAATCTGTAGCAAATTTTTATGGGTGCATAGGTGACAAATGAGAATTAATAGCTCAGCTGGGTGAAAGTAGGGTAGAGGAATTGGTAGAGGGGAGAGGTTACGTTGCTCAGTGTAGAGGATGGCAACATGCCCCCCCCCTTTTTGAGATTCTGTCTTAATGGTATATGTTATATCCACGTGTTAAGATTTAATTGTTAGAGATGTGGGGCTTTATCTAAGTTACAGAAATGGTTAGGATACGTGGGGTGGTGTGGGCAATCCATGAGTAGAGGTTGGTGGTTTTATTGAGAAGGCTTTGAATGTTCATTGAGTATATGGTTAGGCTTTTTGGGGGTAAAAGAGGTTGGGGGGAGGATTGCAAGGAGTGGGGGTTTGGGGAAGTTGGAGATGAGTTTAGAGGTAGAGGGACCAGGGTTAGGATAAATGTCTCCAGCAAGTAGTAGAGTTCTTTTGATAAAGGTAAGTTGAGGATGGTAGGGGTAGTAAGTGAAGTGTTTTAGCTTTGGTCTGCAGGAGACAGAGGTATAATGTCATATTCTGATTTTGAGGAGGTATATATGGGAGAAGTTATAAAGAGATGGGATGATTGTGTAGGAATGGGTAGTATTATTATTATTTAGGGTAAAGGTGCATGTAGGAGATGATTAAGGTTGGAGAGTTTAGTGTGGTATGAAGATTAGAGTGCAAGAAGGAAGATTAGTGGGGTGGTTAGGTAAATGTGGAGTTTGATGTAGTTTGTAGTGAATATGAAATAGAAGGAGATGCAGAAAGATTGTAAGGTGCTGGGTTAGAATGAGACAATAGTGGCATTTAATTTATGTTAGTCAGGTATATAATGGAAGGGATTTGGAGTGCAAAAGATGTCTGTGGAGGTTCTGTAGTGGTAGTCTATGTGATAAATAAATAGCTAGCTAAGTGTAGGGATGGAGTAGGGAGTGAGTGATTAGGGGTGGGGTTTAGGATGTGTTAGTGGAGGGTGTGTGGTTTGTGATTGGATGAGAGAGTGGATTGGTAGTGTAACAGAAAATGGGAGTGTTGTACAGTCCAGGTGGTTAAAGTATAAATTTAGGGTAAGTAGGGTTGGGTGGGAATTGGGGTCAAGGCACGGTGCAGAGTGAGCCCAAATGGAGCTATGAAGAGCCATGACAACAATGATCAGAGTAGAAACAAAAACAACAATGGACAAAAATAGGTAGGAATCTTGTTTTTGTAAGCTCTGTTTTGAGCAACAGAGTCTTGTTCAAGCCATACAGACTTTACGCTAGGTGATTACACTATTTTAAAATGTACAGACTTGCTGCTAGTTGATTAACCTTTGGGTAAAGTATGGTACAATATATTTTGTTCAAGTTTATTTGAAATGAATTGTACCTCATTAGTTAATTAATTTATATATATTATTAATATAATTAAAAATTAAATTCACTCATAAAAAGGTTGGAAGACAGAAAATGATAGCAGAAATTGGTCAATGGGATTATTGTAGTATCACTTTAGTGTACTAGCTTGTTGGGGGGGGGGCATGGTAATTAAGCATCTAGCATGTGGGAGAGTGAAACTATTGAGTGCCCTCGCGGAGACCAGAAAAATATCAATAATTACATATAACAATATTCAGTACATAAAGGAAGATCACAGAGCATCAGGGAGTTCTAGGAATTACATACTATGCAAGGTAGAGACGATTTAGGTGGTTTCAGTACCTGAGGCAGTTTCTTTTTATTTGCAAGAAAACCACAGATTTTATGAAGAATGGATCAAAAATATGAGGCAAAAATCTGGACAGTTGACAGGTATGCTGTGTATAATAAATGTATATCTTCTTTTTTGCATTATTTTGATACATATTTGATGTCACACATATTTCTTAATCCCAAATGCCTTCAATTATGCAACCTTCTTATAGTTTATTTCCTAAGTCTAGGTTTAATATTACCCAAAAAAATGTTTACTATAAAACTCTGGCCTACTGGACATTATCTGATCAACCCTCTTATAGGTTCATAGGTTGGTACTAGGCTATCGGCCCTAGGGCCTATACAAGCCTAGCCATAACAATACCCTGGCTATTTCTTCCCAGAATATTTACTTCCATGGTCCCCTGTCTAGCAGGGTGATTGATGTGATCCCGGTGGTAAATTTCCTATCTCCCATCCAAACATCAAGGTTCCTTTTGAAGACGGCCAAAGGGGCACTCAGCTTGACATGTATGGGCAGTCTATTCCAGAGTATGGGGAGTCTCTGGGTCAGGGACCTATCCCTCCAGCATGTTTTGTTCATTGTGATGACCAGGTTTAGATGCCTGGAGCATGTGGCTCTGAGGGATTGGGATTTCTTTAAGTGTAGCATGTCCAACAGCACTGGGTTTGACATGGCCTTGTATGTTAAGCAGCGATCGTCTCTAAGTAAGCAATATGCAACAGAGTATAGCTGGAGTTTTTTTAGATGGTCAGCATAGGGCATCTGCTTTAGGCCTGTGATTCTTTTAGCAAGGTATTTCTGTGGCCTTTCCAGTTGTTGTACATGTCTTGTGAGGTACATACCAAATAGTACAGTGGGACAATGACCTCCTTTTTTCTAGATGAAAAGCCCTTAGTGATGAGGTGTGCCACGTAGAAGGATTTCCTGACTGTTGTGGCTATGTGGTTATCGACGGTGAGACCACTGTCCTCCTGTGTTCCTAAGTCCCTTATCACACTTTTTGTGCTTAGTGTACTGCCACTTATGTGGCAATTTATGGGTATATGTTTTTTCCCAAAGGGGATAACTATACATTTCTTGGCATTGAGCTTGAGCCCATGGCTCTGGCACCAAGCATCTGTTTCTAGGCCCTTTTGCAGAATATCTACATCATTTGGGAATTCAGTAATGGCTCCCAGTTTGCAGTCATCTGCGAACTTTGTTAGCCAGAGTCCCTTAGTGCTGGCCGGGTTCCTATCAGCATCTCAAACGTTGACAATATTGAATGCGATATTGTAGGCGCGAGAATGCCGAAAGTGCAGAACATCAAACGGGTAAATGGAAATCTCCGTAAGGGGAGATTGCTGTTTACTACAATGTAGTGTGGTCTCGGAGTTGGTATATTTAAGTAGCGGGGGATGTGGAGGGCACAGCCCCCCAAGTGGGGGGTACAGGGGGGCTTGTTCCCTGCCTACACCCTTCAGTTTTTTTTTGTTTTTTATTTTTTTTATATCGGCATTCTAAAATGTTATGGTTCGATCATTTCAGTTCGATATTTTGTGGTTCAAACTATTAAATTTTCGATATGCTGATATAGACCTGTGCTGGCCTGTACTTCAGAGAAGTAGATGCCAAACAAGAGCGGTCCCAGAACTTAACCCTGAGGTACTCCGCTTGTCACTTGTCTGGAGCTGGATTTTGAGTCGGCTACTTTTACAGTGTGGGTTCTGTCAGTAAGCCAGTTGGCAACCCATCGAGTGACGTAGGAATTAATGCCCAGCTTAGTAATTTATCTATGATTCCAGAGTGGGGGTTGGTGTCGAAGTTGAGGTCCAGATAGGCTGTGTGGAACGCCTTACCCTCATCCACGGCTCTGGAGACTGATTCAAAGAAGTCAATCAGGTTGAGGAGACAAGATTGGCCCTTTACAAAACCAAACTGGGTGGGGTCCAGTGTTTGAAGGTTGACAATGTCTTTGTTTATAAGTTCCATGATAATGCTTTCCATGGCTTTGCAGATCAGGCTCATCAGACTGATGGAACAATAGTTCCTGGGATCCAAGGTCAGGCCTATACTTCTTTAGCTTATAGTACCTGTGTCTGTATAAGGGGCCAGAATAGGTGATCCCTGTCAGGCATTACAGGTGCACACTCAGCTTCTGCTACATGCTGATTTTTTCCAGTCAGACCTTCTAATGCATTTGTGAGAATGACTGTGACACAGAAGATAATGGGACTAGAATAATCAGAGGTGGTGTGGACACTAACTATTACAAATGTCTGCAGTAGCAGCACACATCTGCTCAGAAAGGTTGATTTAAAAACAGTAACATATTTTTATTTACAGAAATGAATGCTGATATAGAATGATTGCATTAAAAACCTGGCAATTACTATTGACAGGTGGCTCCTCCACTTCTGCACAGAATGACAATGGGGCAGACTGCATGGCAAGGATCCCACTCACCTCCTTACTCAACATACAGTAGTGTATGCTACTTCTTTATTGGTATTGTTTTCAAATAATTCTTTGCAAGGTCATCAGTGGAAAACAATCAGTTCCACTATACCAATAAATCTGCAGAATATCAGCAGCAGAATACCTGTTGAAGATGATGATGTTAAGAACGTAGTTATATGTATGAGGCAGCCTGAGGCAAGTGGCATACAGTCCCCAGGTTTAATGGCAGGATCTCACACCCTAACATATTAGTAACTCTACAGAAAGTGACAGTGCATCACAAAGTCAAGCACATGTAGACATTGTACTCATTAAGAAAATACCCGCACCACTATACCAGTATGTCCATACCCAGATGGACACTTTCAAGATGATGCCACAAATTTAGAGGTAACAGTCCCTCCACAGTGACACCTTTACAAAGAGGCATTGAGTGCAGGAGTTTGTCAAATTTACCCTAGGAAACACTCAAAGCATTTATTGGCTGACCAACAGCAAATGTGCCACAACATTGTTAAGGGTCACAGTGCTCCAACAAGAGTCATCTGGAAATGATGGCATTCTAGCCCTTCCTATTACCATACTACTCCCCAAAAGGACTGGATTGGGCTATAATTACAACTCTGAGTGCCTCGAGGAAAAGTGCCAACCCATAAAATAATGCATAGTCCAGGATCAGTCCTAAGGTGTCACTGGGAAATAGATATACTGATTCACACATGCTGAGAATATATCCAGGAACTGCCAGAGTATCCTCAAGACAGGAGCCTGTGAGATACCTATGTGTCCCCCAGCTGTCTGTGGAGATCCCTGTGGTAAGTATAGTGAGGGCTATACATTCCTTTGTATTCACAGAAATAGGAAGGCCATTGTTTCCCACAGAACCCTTGTGGGGGCCATACATACTAAGACCCTTACAATGTCTTTGCTCACTCTGAACAAGTATCTCCTGACTGTCAAAATTATGGTGTAATTCTCTGTCTACATCTCTGCCTTCTTGACCAGTGCTCAGCTTTGACTATGAATCACAAGTAGTTGGGAAAAGGCCTCATCAGCATGTGCTGTTCTACATCATTTCTCATTTGCACCTCATTATGACTTAATTTGCTTACACTTATCTGCAGCCACCATGTGTTAGCATATGTGGTCTTTACAAATCTCATCTTTGTTGTGCTTATTCCTAGACAGCACAGATAGCCTATATGGGTACTGACTGTCAATACCACCCAAAATGTAATGCCAGCTAGGACATCTATAGGACCTAATAACATATGTCAACTAGGGCATGTGTCTGGAGTGTTTCTTCCCGGGCCTCCGCTGAAAATTAGCTCGTTCCAAGTCAGACTTTCCCGGTTAATAAATGTTAAATAAATAAAAAATAATAACATATGTCAACTAGGACATCTATTGGATAATAATATATGTCAACTAGGACATCTATAGGATCTAATAACATAGCTCTCTTTGTGAACTCCCTTACTATATATCCAGCCAACTGTCATATTGTTAATAATGTTTTAATTAAGCATTAGTATATATTAATGAAATGTGCTAGAATTGGAAATATGTTGATGTAGATTTGAGAATATTTAAAAGGAATTCAGTTTTAAAGATTTATTTATTTTATGGCATGTTGTCAGTGGCAACCGGGCACAAGATATACAGCTGTGCAGGTATTATGAGGATTGTAAATATTTGAAAAGAAAGACATTTTTTCAGATTTTTTTTTTAAATTATAGAATACAGAATAAAATAATAAAATGATAGGCTACTACACCAAAACAAATTATTACAAGAAGACAGCACATTCTGGTAACTTGCTAATGACTTCCAATGAGGAAAACCCAAATCACAGGAAATTAGAAGTTAGGGCAAAGAACAAATATACAAATATTGGAAGATAAATAATCAAGTAATTAGTTGAACTCTTCTAGTATTCAGACAGGTAAGCTTCATAGTATTGAATTTTTGTATGAAAAGTGCTTATTTATAGAACAAGTAATCTTTCTCAGTGTTCCTTGCTGATGATTTACAGATCTGTTCCAATACTTTGGTATAGAAATAAGAAACATCTGCATTTTGAGTGTCGCAAAATATAATGCAACAGGATTTTCTTCTTCCTTGTATTGAATGTCTCTAATATGCGTTTGCTTCTTTGTCTTAAGTTTCAGACTGTGTTCCCTACTTAGACAAGGCTGCAAGAGCATGAGAGTAAATAGGTGACAACAGTGGGATCACAGGAACATTTCTTACTAACTGCATATTATTTGCTCTTAAAAGTGACAATTCTTTAACATCATGAAAACAGCAGTTAAAGACAACAAAGTCTAGCTCAGGAGCCATAAGCAAAGTTCATGAATGTTTCTCATGGTTCCTGAGATACATATAGCTAACCTGGACTATTTTTGGTGACTTCATCTTAGGTTTACTTGAAAGAGCTACCCAGTACATGCAAGACATTGCTGAATATGTTCTGACATTACACAATACACCAGCATGTCATTTTTGTTTTGTTTTGTTTATTTTTTATTTATTTATTTTTTGAATAGATAACTTTAGAAGGACATCAGAATGTACTTATTAAGCATGTAATACTTAATGATTCTGTCTGAGGTTATATTATTTTAGATACGGTGGTGTTTTGAATAACCTGCTACTGTAATATGAAAATAAATCACAAAATATATTAAATTCTCATGGGAAGTTCTGATTGGTTCCATTTTTTTTAAACAAAAGTTTGAAAAGATCACTTTAATTATATGATTGTAAATGCAAACTATGTATTCAAGGTTTCATAGAATAGCACAGTGCATTTGTAAATGCCAAATATATATCAATAAACTTTTAATGACTTTTTACTACTGTGTATAAATCAGATTGATGTTCTTTTTCTCTCTCTGTTGTAGCAACCCTGTCAAATATTTATACTGTACCATTCCAAATCACTACTTTTGCAATTTTCTGTAGCTCTTGCACACCTTTGACCTCATGCCACAATCACAGACCCTATTTATGAACCCCCTCCCATTACCAAATATTCTGATTCCCTGTAGTTTATGGACTTTTTTTCTGCACTTATTTTTCCAAAGCCAGTTTCAACCATAATACTATATGGTATATAGTTATAATTACGGGAACCCTGACCTGCAGAACCCCCACCTCATCCTTCTCTACAGAGAACTTGCATAAGGAATCCTATATTCCTGCTCTCAACAATTACCTTTTTAATCTTTTCAACACAGAATAGATTAGTCTGTTTTCTCTGACTGGCTTCAATGATGGAATCTACTACATCCACTCAATATGGCTTCAGACCCAAACATAGCACCACTACAGCTCTATTATCCTTCCTCAACACGGTCTCTATAGCCATGGATGACCATAAATGTATTTCTTGTCTATTCTTAGACCTCTCAAAAGCTTTCAACACTGTATCACACTCTCTTCTACTGCACAAACTTCATAACCTCAACTTCTCCTCTGATACATTTGCATGGTTCTTCAGCTACCTCACTGATAGATCTCAGTCAGTGAGATGGCACTCTGCACTCTCCCCTCCTCTCCCTGTAAAAATGGGTGTACCTCAAGGGTCTATCCTAGGGCCTTTACTTTTTAATATCTTTACTAATCAGCTCTATACCTCCTGTCCTCACTCATCTTTAGTGCAATACACAGATGATTCTACAGTCATCCCCACAGCCAACTCTCCCTCTCTTCTCCGCTACTCAGACATCTTTTAACTTAGTTGAAACATGGCTTTCCAACAACCAGCTCATCCTTAACCCTAAAAAAAACAAAGCTGTTACTCTTCCTACCAAAACGTTCAACAATATTAAAGCCTCCTTCTCCATACAGTCCTTTAATAACACTCTCATTCAGGTAGACTCCAGCACTAAGCTCTTAAGGGTAACCATCAACAATCAGCTTAAGTTTGACTTGCATGTTAATAACTGTATCAAAAAGACTCATTCAAAACTAGGGATCCTTTATGGTAACAAGAAAATCCTTACCTCTGAAGCCAAGATTACTCTCTCTCTTACCTACCTTCTACCCAGTCTAATGTACAACTCTCAAACTCTCACAAATCTTAACTCAGCACTCTTGACCAAACTTGAATCTACCTACACCAAGGTTGCTAGATTTGCTGCCCAACAAAACTACAAATCCCATCACTGTCTCTCTCTAAAACACCTAAACTGGCTTGAATTACCCTACCAGCTTCTTCTCTCTCAGCTCCAGTTCATCCATGATATCGTATACCAGCCTTCCTACTGCCCAGCACTATCCCCTCTCATCTCCCATTATTCTCCCTCCAGACCTCTCCGAAGCTCTAACCAAGACCTACTACAAATCTGCTATCACCCTACTATTTCTTGGAATAGGCTCCCACTAGAAATCAGGACCCTTACACATCCTAAACAATTTAAGACAGCCACCGAAGAGCACTTTAAAACTCACTGGTTCTGCCACTGCACTCTCTCTCATTAAACATCCCCTACTTCTCATACCTTAATCTACATTCTGCCCTTGACTCACTCTTCTCACTTGCTCTCTCTAATCTTCCTTGACTACTCTTTCTACTGTCTTTTAAAAATCTATTAAGCAAATCGCCTCAGAGAAGCATTCTATTGTAATTGTCTTCATTCAACTACATTATGATAAAATTGGGTTTTATAACCACTTACCCCAAACATTATATTCATCTTAATGACGTATTTCTTTTTATGCATCTTGAAATAGTTTTGCTGTACTCCTGATTAGTGACACTGTATAACATTGTATTCTTACTTAATGCCTTGTAATAATCCTGTAACATTGCTGTTTAATACTAATTTATAATGAAATTGCTTAAAATGTTGGAGCTTTTCTCCCCGGGCCTCTGCTGAAAAAGGGCTCTTCAGCTCAATCAGACAATCCCAGTCAACAAATGTAAAATAAAAAATAAAAATAATAAAAATACTAGTTTTCCTTATTGCCAATTTCCATTATAACCATTTATTTTTCCATTCTTGTCCCTTGACTTTATTTCAAATAATTACAGCTCATTCTTTAATTGGTTGGCTTGTAATCTGCATCAAATATACCAAATGTCTTCTTTTGCTCTATCACAGTTGTTTGCAAGGAAGTTTGCCACTGGCTCCTTATCATTCTTTACAACTTCATATTTCCTCTCTCCCCATCTCTGTCTGTCTCTCTCTCTCTCTTTGTTTTCATTGTAGTCTATGTTACCATCACCAGCTATCATCCACTCTACTCTATCTTTTGCATGTCCCACCACCCCTACACCCTTCCATACCCTGTCCTTCCTAAGCTCTTTGCATCCAAGGCATCAAGAACCCTGTTCTCTTGTCACTGGCCTATGTGTTTGTTATCCCAGCCTATCTGTATCAAACTCATGCCTGAGTAGCACTTCCACCAGTGAACTTTTGTTTCTTTGGCTTTTGGAAGTTTTGTTCAGATGTCTAGTGTGATTCCCATACCCTCCATTTCTAGTCACTCATTTTCGTCTCTCTTTCATTCTTTTCTTCCACAGGATTACTGACTCTTTCCCTCCCTGACCTTTTCTGTAGTGTCCATATTTGCTGTATATTCTTTATACTGCTTTGTTTCTTTGGTTCCCTTCTCCTGTGTTCTCCCAACTCTCCATTTTTGGGTGCCTGATTCACTTCTGCCAATGACCCTCTTTTCTTAACCACCATATCTCCTCCCATTTCCCCCCTTTAAGATTTTACTGATGCCTTCTCCACCTGTTCCACTGTTCCCTGTCACTCCCTGCCTTCCTTAACATACTTGAAGTTCATTGTTAATTGTTTCCTACTCTCTCTTGCTGTTTTCCTCCATTAGCCCTTTCTACTGTGCTGACGACTATCTTAGACATGTTCTGATTTTTTCTTATTACCCTTCTAGTGCCTTCTTTTTTATCTAATTTTAAAGTCACAGTCATGTTAGTGTACCCTTCTATGCCTTATGTTATCAATACTGTTGACTGGAGTGGAGAATGAGAAAGAGACCATTCCTGTTGAAGAGATCCTCATAGCTGAAGACACCCCCCCCACAGACACAGTAGCCCACTCCTCTGTACCCTGTTCAATGAGCAAGCAGAAGACTTGCCTAATCAGTTTCATCATGCTTCAGGCTGTTGTTGTATATACCACCTCTGAAAGTGCTACCATAGTCCCCAACTCATGCACACTTACTATCTCCTTACTGGTTTCTCCTTTTCCTTTTTATTTCCCTACAGTCAGGTTATTGTTTCTCACAAGCACCAATGTATGTGAGTATCTCTTGTCCATAATAACCAATCTGGTCACTGTTAAGTCTGTGCTAGCAATGATTAGTCCTTAAACCATGTTCACTTTTACAAAACTCCTGCTTCTTACTCCCTACTCCTACTCAACACTTTATAAACTTTTGGTCAGGTTGACTTTTATGAGCACAGCTATGAGTTTCATAGGCTAAGACTACCTGACATCTCCTCACTTTTGCTCTGCCTGCATTTCCCTTACCACATTTAGTATACCTCCTTCTTCTAACAGGATGTTCCCCTGAATCTCCATGTTGGATTCCATATGGGTAAGTGGTCTCCTCTTCCTTTCTATTTGGTCAAATTTTCACTTCTCTTTGTCTTTCTCTCATGCTTGGCCACCTCTGCTTTGTTTCCCCTCTTTTTCTTGTGTATGCTATCTTTTCTTTTCTCTCACTAACTTTTACTCTCTGCTCCCCAACAGCTGACTCTGTATGCCAAACTGCTATTAACTTCTATCCTGAAAACCTGTCACCTATCTCACGTTTTCCTTGTTATGACCTCCTATTCACTGTTTCTTATTTTCCTAATACTTGGATATCTTCCAGTCACATCCTTATTTCATTTGGCTTAGCACTTCTTACCTTTTATTGTCCACTCTTGCCTACTGTTCTGCTGTTATGCCTGATATGCCAGACTAATGCCCACTCAAGCTTACAGTTGTCTTCTGCAGGTTCTCCGTTTTTCTACAAACTAGATATCCTCTCTCACCTAAAGTTTCATGATACAGCTTTCCCTCAAAGCCTGCTATTGTTTATCTTTTTCCTCCAGAGCCATTCATCAAGTAGTCCTAGTTCATAATTTTTTTTTTGCCTCAAGATGGCACCCGTTGTGTCTGATGTCTCTGCATTCTCCTCCTGCAAGTGTTTTTGTTTGTTTTGCTGGTGATTTCTAAGATTTTAGACATGCAAACTTCATCTGCACTGATTATATATAATTAAGAAACATTATTAGAGATCAGCGGTGCAGTGGTAGCGTTGTTGCCTCACAGCAAGAGGTTCTCCCATTCGATTCTTGGCTGGAGTGCAAAGAGTGCCTTCTGTGTGGAGTCTGCATGTCCTCCCCTCGGTTGTGTGGGCGTTCGAAAGACATGTGTAAATGGGTGTGCCTTGGTTGAACGTCGAGCTGGCACCTCGGCGTTCATGAAAATCTAATGCTAATCATTAGCAGACCAGAGTTCCGCTGTGATGACCCCTAACCAGGAAAAGCTGAAAGCCACATTAGAGATCAGCATTTGGTTTTGTGATATTATTCCTTGCTTATCAGATCAGGAGCATCTTCTCAGAAATGCCTGCAGACAAGACCACAAGCAGGGAGTCAGGAGATGAATGCAACCGGAGGAAGGAGTGTCTCAAGTGGAGGCATAGCAGGAGAGGTGGGTTACATGTGAAATTAAAGGCCAGGGCCAGCAGACCACCCCTTCCCAGCTTACTGTCTACTTTGTTGTGTCTTTTCTTGGTTAGGGGTCACCAAAGCGGAACTCCGGTCCACTAATGATTGGTAGTTGATTTATATGTGCTGAGTTACCAGCCCTGATGCACAACCTTCAACGAAGGTACGCCCATTCACGCATGTCTCCATGCAGAAGATGCTCTAACTGAGAATCGAACCGGACAGTGTCTTACAGTGAGGTGACAACGCTACCGCAGCACCACCACCGCAGGTCCCAGCTGACTGTTTACTAAAGTTTGATTTCTTGAGAACAAAATGGATGATCTCAGAACTAGAGTTGTGACCCAGAGAGAAATGATAGGTTAATGTGTACTGATGTTTACTGAAACTTGATTATCATATAATATTCCTGATTCAGTTGCCCAGTTGCATTCTCACTCTATCTATCATAGGGACTACATGGAGGCATCGGGTAAAATCAAAGTTGGAGGTACTTGCATCTATATTAATAATATATGGCGTTCAGATGTGCAGATTGTTAGCAAACACCGCTTGAGTTATGTAGAGCATTTAATGCAGAAATGCAGACTCTTCTAGTTACCAAGGAAGTTTACAGCTGTGTTTATCTTAGCTATTTATATACCTCCACAAGTCAACTGCTCAGCTGCACTGGGGACATTGTGTGAGGCTGTAAATGCATAAGACAATAAACATCCTATAAACATCCTGATGCAATGTTTATAGTGACTGGTGATTTACTAATTGCAACTTCTGGTCTGTGATGTCAGTTTACCAGCAATATGTTATCTTCCCTACATGGGAGCAAAATATACAGGATTATGTGTACAGTAATGTGAAGGGGGCATACAAGGCTGTATCTTGTTCTTATTTTGGTCAATCTGATCATACTTCTGTATTTCTCTACCCGGCATATAGACAGTTCCTCAAACAAGCTCCCATTGTAACAAATACTGTTAAGGTGGGGAATTGAGTCTGAACAAGAACTTCAGGATTGTTTTCAGTGTAGTCAGTGGGAGGTTTTTAAGGCAGCTGCTATGAATGAGGATAGCAATGTTGATCTAGACGAATACAGTTCAGCAGTTTCCAGCTACATAAGCACATGTACTGACCTCATTGCGTGTCACAAAGACATCTGGATAGATCTAAATAATAAACCATAGATTAACTCAGGGGTTCACCCTGTGCTTCATGCCCACTCCAAGGCATATGCATCAGGCAATATCAGTGAGTATAAAAAAATCTAGATATGACTTGCGCATAGCTACCAGAGTAGCAAAGGAGAACTACAGTCTTAAGCTGCAAGGCTATTATTCAACTGCTGATACAAGGCGTATGTGGTAAGGCCTGGAAAACATCACAGGCTACAGAGACAAAGGCAGACAGATGACTACTAATAACCAGTTTTCACTGAATGATTTCAATGAATTTTATGCCTGGTTTGAGGTCCAAAATGCCAAATTAAAGTGTACCACCATAAGAGAGAGAGAGGCAGAGAGGAGGCACCACCACCTTTCACAATATCACCAGAAATAGTGGCTAAGTCCTTGAGGAGGATAAATCCCGGGAAGACAGCCGGTCCAGATAATATTGCTGGAAGGATACTCAAAACCTGTGCTTCAATGCTTTCTGATGTTCTGTTTGATATATTCGTTCTGTCCCTTGCATGAGCTACAATTCCCACTTGTTATAAGCCAACCACTAATATTCCACTGCCGAAAAAGTGCAAAGTCAACTGCCTGAATGACTACTAGCCAGTTGCATTGACACCTATAGTGATGAAATGCTTTGAGAGAATTATTATGAGTCAAATTCAATCATTTATACCTGATACAATGGTTCCCCTGCAGTTTGCATACAGAACGAATAGGTCAACAGAGGATGCAGTCAGTACAACATTGCATACATTTCTTACTCATTTGGAGAGTAAGGACTGTTATGCGCGATTGTTGTTTATTGATTATAGTTTGGCCTTCAATACATTGATACCAATGAAGCTCTTTAATAAGCTCTGTATACTGGGTGTGGCACCGATTCTTTGCAATTAGCTCTTGGATTTTTTAAAAGCCACAGTCAGTCAGGCTGGGGAATAACATCTCTTAAACAATAATAATAAATACAGGAACTCCACAAGACTGTGTTCCGAGTCCAGTCCCGTACATCAACTTCAATTATGATTGTGTAGCTTCTCAAAATAACACCAGTATTGTCAAATATACAGATGATACAACAGTCATTGGTGTGATTTCCAGGGGTGATGAGTCAGCATATAGGATGGAAGTGGAAAGCCTTGTGAAATGGTGTCAGAAGAGTGATCTCTCTCTTAATGCTAGCAACATGAAAGAGATGGTCATTGATATATGGAGAAATAGAGGTCAGCACTTACCATTATATATTGGTGAGCCTGAGGGGGAAAGAGTGGCTACATTCAAATTCCTTGCTATTAACATCTCTGAGGACCTTACCTACACTCATAACATCACAGACATGGTACGAAAAAGCCTCAGCGAAGCGTATTTTCTGGGAAGGCTAAGGAAGTTTGCTATGCCCAATGCCATCCTCAGTAAATTCTATATATGTACAATTGAGAGCATTCTCTCCCACTCTATTACAGTGTTGTTGGAATAATACAATATGGGATCACAAGGCTCTGCAGCAAATAATAAAAACTATCAAAACAACATTGAAATAACACTCCTTGCATTGGAGGACAAATAAACAAAAGAGTTTTTAGGAGGGCTCAAAATAATATCATGGATGCTACCCACTCACAACACAAACTGTTTATGCTGCTACTGTCAAGGAAATGTTATAAGAGCATGGTGTCAGAACAACCAGGGTAAAAGACAATTTTATACCTCAAGCTATTAAACTGTTAACAGAAAGCTCACATACTACCTCTCCCTCCAGTATTGTAGTTCGGTTCACATTTGGAAGTAAACAGCTTCTTTTGCACAAATGCACTCTTTTGCACAGTTATATATTTACTGATATTAGTATTTATATTATTGTCTATTTGCTGTCTTAGATTACTTCTTCTTCTTAATAGTTGAGATTTTATAAGTCGCTGGAGGATTTGTAGAATAAGAATTTCATTGTATTATGTAACGTTGTCTCTATTACATATGACAATAAAGTTGAATTGAATTGAAGTACTGCTCTGTCTGGCCTGCTTCATGCTACTTCGCTTTTCGTGATTACTTTCTGTTTTTCTCTTTTTCATTTAACCAGAACTCTGACTCTTTCTGTTTAACCTAGTTTTCTGTCTACAAAGCCTGTCATGTCCCAGTGCTGAGCATGCATACTTATATATTCAATTACCATTTACTTACCCCCTTTCTGCTCATTTTGTTGTGTGTCTTCCATTTTGGCTCTAGCATTTGCATTCACTCCCTTTATCCTGGCTTTGTTATTGTATGCTACCTAATCAGCGGATAGTTCCAACACCAACCTGGAAAATAGTACAGGGCTGCACGATAATACTAAAAAAAAATGTTTATTGAGTAAAATGCAAGATTAAGCACTTTCATCTGAGTATAATAACCAGGACTTCATCAGAATCTAATTAATTAATTAAACCCTTGTGTTTAAAACTTCCTAATAAACGGACACATTACAATCTAAACCAATGAATGCAACACAAGTAGACACACCCTAAAGATGCATTAAAAATCAACATACACATTCCCTGTATAAAATTCCAATATGTATTCAACTAAATGATAAAATAATTTACTGTTTAAGACTGAGAAAAATCCTTTTTATATTCAAATAGTTACATTGTAACTTACAACTATAGCTGAATCATTTTTTAGTATTATCGTGCAGACCTGTTGTATTTTCTAGGTTGGTGTTGGAATTTTACGTTTGTTTTTTTTGTAGTTCTTGGTATTAATTAGCATAGAGCCTGATGTGGTTCTCTGGGTTTGGTTATGGCATCCCACACTGTCTTGTGTTTAGGGGATTGCACTTCCATTCTGTAGCATCTGTTAATCTTCTTAACTAGTCCAGATGTCCTTGAGTTTCTTAATTTTAAAAGCAATCCAAGTTATGCATGAGTCTTGGCATTGTCTTCCCTTTCCACAAATCTACATGTAAGTAAGCAGTAGAGAATCTACCACACACCTTCAAAAATAATACATGCTTAACTTAATCAATAAAAATTAGCTAAACTGAAATTAACAGAGTGGAGTTACCAGTTGCGAAACACAATCAGTATAACATCAGTGAATGTAGCATCTATCCATTTGCCAGATACTGAATGGAATAAAACTAGAGCAACTGCTCCGTAGATGTCAGTCAAAAGGGAATTAAGTTAGGATCTTCTTATTTTGCCATGTTAAAGGCATAAACCAAGGGCATTATGACTTTTTTTATTCAACCGAATTACGTAGTTCATTAATTTTGTGAGGTAGTCCCTGAGGGAAGCATTAGTTTCAGACTACATTAGTGGTACATTGACATACTGAAGAACTAGTTCTTAAGGTCATTCATGTTACAAATGTGCAAATTGTGATTTTGAAGGAGGGCTGGATAACTCCCCTATGAAATAATTGGAATGAATTCCCAAGTAGATTAAACAATTCCTGAGCTACTGATTCTACCTCTGAGATAACTGAAGTAATATTGGCAACAACAAAAAAAAGAAAAACTGTTATTTCATGATGTATTGACTCATGAGTGAAACAAGCAGCACTTGGTATTAGCGTGCAACATTTCACAACAGAAGATGAGACACATAAGGCCATTATCAGTGCTAGTTAAGGTAGTCGACTAAGTGTAAAATCGTATTTTAAATGACGGAGTACAATTTATTACCTAAGGCTTTATAAAAGGCAATATGCCATAGACCCTTGATTACCCAAGGGAAATTTGATAACTAAGAAAATGCTGTTTGCTCATTCAAAGTGTTCTTGCAAGTCTTAGGACAGAGACAGACAGTATTTGTACTATAAGATAAAACATTTAAGTTGCCAAAATATAGATCCTTTAAAAATAGTTATGGAGAAAAGACATTACAAACGTTTTTCTGCTTTAAATACCTATTTTGTTATATGTTCATATGCACATGTGAAGTTTTGATTAGGTTTTAAAAGAAAGTAGCTTGATTATGTATCATCTTTTTACTTGGTACAGTACTGCAGGAGTAAATAAGTGCAGAGACTTGCATGAGGTAGGACTTCAGAGCAAAAGGCATGTTCCAGTTAATGATGTCTGAATATTATGCAGTGTAGTTTGTGAACATCACTGGTTTATTCAGGTTCTTTGAGAGAATTTACACTCATGATGCAGTATGATGAAGCATTTTTTCAGAAGTAACATGGCTTATGAAACCTTGACTAAGAGGATGTTGTAAATATATTTGTATTCCACCTGTCATTTTTCTGTAGCACAATGGCAATGCAATTGCCTATATGTATACCTGAAAACAAACAATGCCACGTGTGTGTGCACTCGGTGTGTGTGTGTGTGTGTGTGTGTGTGTGTGTGTGTGTGTGTGTGTGTGTGTGTGTGTCTGTGTGTCTGTGTGTATAGGGGTGATTGTGTGTACGTTGGTGTCTATCTGCCAGGGTTTGTTACAGAAATATCTGCCTATATATGGAAATAGTTATTTTAATGTACCCAGGAGACACTTTTTCAATAGCAAGACATATCTACAAACAGAAATTCTTTCTTCAGGCTTGCTAGATTCTTGGTTTGTTGGTCTGATTGGCAAATGACTGTCATAAACCATTTTACAACACATATATTTATGAACTGCCATAACATGAGTGTTAGACACAAGGATGTACAATGGATTGCAAGGAAGTAAGAAGTTGCATTTGAAACATTTTTCAAGAGTAAAAAGTAAATTTTGTAAAGGATTCATCACTAAATTTGGGAACACCAATCTTATGGTTAAAATATTTTGCAAGTTACAAAATAAATCAATAAAATGTATTGATAGGGCAGTCTGTTTTCAGATGGTTTTGAGTTACATCAGTAAGGAGTGGTCCTGAAAATATGAATGCTGATGGTATTCAGCGATGAGTCCCATCTGAAAATAACTTGCCTCATCAAAGACATGCCATGTAAAGCAATTGGTTATGTTTGATAGACTGAATGGGTAATTTGTTCAAGTTTTTCTTTTTTGTATATGGATTGCACAAACCCCCCAATGCACACACTTCTATTGAAGCTGCTTATGCCCTTTGCAAAACATAGCTAAGATCAGAAACTCCAATATTGTTATGCCTCAGGGTTAGTCATTTAATCTTCATCAAATTTCTGGTCTATCTATTAGTCTTATCCAAATGGACTTTTGTGAAATTATACTT